>NC_016089.4:44981212-45108942 GCF_000004515.6 Glycine max | reverse complement strand
AAACTCGAGAGTGTTTGGGGGTTTGGTTATTTTTAATAGCACTTTGACTAATGTTATATTCAATAATTACTATTCCAACCACGCCCGTAGAATTTCATTTGAAATGGAACATAACATAAACTAGTAAAATAGAGTAGTTAAATTACTTAAATCAATGCTTCGGTACCTATTTGACTAGAAAACAACCAAGAGGTCCGGAAAGACACTGCTTCTGCCAACTCATTCAGAATGCTAGAATATTTGAAAATTCATTGAAAGCAAGCTTAAATAGCACCTATAATCGATCATATGAAAGACCAAAATGCAAAGCCAAGTATAAATGTCTGGGACAAAGTGTTTGTGTCTACATCACACCTTTTTCTCCAAAACATAATATGTGGTTCTCATATTGTAATGTTGCTGCATTGCAATAGTACATATGAAAAAATAAGGTTTGTATGAAAATTAAGAAAGGATACGTCGTGACACATCCATAAAAAAATAGAATACCTAATAGGCTTCTGAATACCCATCATTACTTAAAGTTATAGGATGTATCATATATATATATATATATATATATATATATATATATATATATGTATATATATATATATAATTGAAAGTTGGTGATGAAAAATAATGATATTCTCTCTTTTTATTTCTTCAGCTGGTCGGTTTCATAAAAGCAGTGCCTTCTCTAAATTGTTGGTATCTCTTTTAAGTTTCTGTTGCGTTGGCAAGCAGTCATATCCGAAGACTGAACCAGAAATTATTCCACCATTTGGTAAGGGGTGTGGACCGAGGGATTTCAGTGTAATGTGACACTAATTCTTTCTTTCGTTTTTTTACAAGTCATTTTTCAAAGAATAATTTTATTCGAAACACAGTCATCTCACCATTTCAGAACATGCCAATTTTGAGAAAACAGCATAATCATAATGTTCCACAATTAGTTAGAAAAAGGAAGGTACCAGGATGTCAATCTATTATTCTAAATTAATTATATAGGGCTAGTATTATTGCGTCAAGCTAGTGCGTTGCTGAAGTCACTATTATTAGGTTGTAGAAGTCATTCTAGCAAATAGGTTTTCAAGCTAGCTAGCATATGTATGAATGACCAAAGCATTAGGGAATTCATATGCCATGTGTAAATTAATTAACATCCACTAACCAAATCTAAACAGAGATAGAGATTGAAAGAAAACAAAAAAAGGGTCATGCATGAAAGTGAAGAAAAGAAATGCACCAGATACATATATTCTAGTTCTTTTTAGCGAATTTCATTTTCCTTTGAGTAAAGCATTATTTGACTGTTTAATAATCTCTATAAAAACTAATTTAAGGAATAAATTTTTATAAATACTAATTTGAGCTTTTAATTTTATAAAAAAAATACTTGTTTGTCAATAAAATATAATAAATGACGAAAATGTTCGATTAAAATAATTTAGAACATGACACGTCTGGCATGTTTTAATGAAAATCATCTTTTTTTAATCAAATTAAAATCATCTTATATACTAATTATTCTTTTAAACTTAATCCCTCGATTAGCTAGTAAATATTAAAGTATAAGGGCGAGATGTTATTCAATGCTAAAATTAGGACATTGTCTCGAACCATAATTAGAGCTTATAACGAGTAACTAACAGATGGCAATCTAATTAATAAAAATATTAACGAAAGTTGAATTCAAAACTTTTTACCCATAATTTAATTTCACTACTTAAATTAACATTGATACTTATGAGATGAACTTATATACAAATATTAACTAAATTCTGTGTGGTTAGTTTATAGACTCCAATAGGGTTGATAATCCTCTTTTTCCTCAAGTTTCAAGACTCCTTTGAGAGATGGGGTGAGTATTATAAAAAGCACTTCAACTCTCAAATTAGTGAATGACAACATAATAATATGTATGATAGATGCAAACAAGGGAATGTTATTACAAGGGTGAAGTCATTTATAGTGTGAGATGCTTTAACAGTACTGGATCACGCGTGTAACTGTTTGTCCTTCTTATTACGGTGGTTTTTAAGAATAAGAGACTATTGTGGTGAAATAATAGTTCCTTTTGTTTGCTGATAAAAAGAAGAAGAGAGAACTATTATGAAACTATTGACCTCATGATGTCATGCATGGTGTTGAGTTGATCTCATTAAAGATTTATCTCAACAATATATAGTAAACATCGGTCCATCGTGGTAGAAATACAATTAATATTTATAATACCATGAAACTTTTACTTGGAATATGAAGAGGTTAGATATTGAAATTGCCACCCTAAGGAAAGTTTTACTTAATTCTCACTTTGGTTTGGCATATTATCCCATAATTGTAGCTGATTAGCTGTAAGGATATCCCAAAGGCGAAAGGAATAATTGAATCAACGGTTAATGACATAAACATTTGGACGAAATGAATGAATATAAATCTTAATTTAACACCTTAAAGCACAAAAAATTTGACTTGTGAAGAAGCACTCATTTGAAGATTGATTCATTTGAAACATGATGAAAAGCATGTTGGGAGAGAGAGAGAGAGTATTGTATACCTTTGTTCTAAGGCCCTTATTTATCAAACCTTTTGGAAGCATTAGGATTTTGGTGAGTCACATATGGGGCCCAAAATTCCACTACATCCACCAATGGAATCCATGCGTGATTGGGTCTACCGTCCTATTCGTTTTGGGAGACCAAACTGCACCGCCCCATATCTTACTTATTTCTCATTTCAGTTATGCACTTTTTGTGCCAGTGTATCCCATCACACTGATTTCTGTTTTTTTTTTTTTTGTTAAGAAATAAGTTTTCTTATAAAATACCATAAATTTGTTTTTTATAAAAAAAATCAAAACTGAAACTTATTTCTTATAAAAAAAAATAATACTAATATAAAATCATAATATTCATTATCCCGATTAATCTCTATATAATACATATTTAAGTTTTTGAGATAAAAGACTATATATATTAATGGTGTAAATTAATTTTATATTATTATTTAATCATAATTAATAATTTATTATGGATAATAAATTTATTAAATTTTAATTTAATTAACTTAAAATCATACAAATAATAAAATATATCGTCATTAAATTCTATTTTTTATTTATGAAAACAATTAACAATATATACTTAATTATCAATTAATTATGTGTCATATATAAATTAAGAAAATTATAATAATTCTGAACTATCTAATATTTTCTCTCATCTCACATTCCATCCAATATATCATACTAAAAATAAGTTCAAAAAAGGAGTGACCTACCAAATCACCAAATACTATCAATCATGCATCTTTCATTTCCTTATATCCTCTCTGTTGAGAATTTAAACAAAACAAAAATAAAACACTTACTACCAACTTCACTTCTTCTAAATCGCTTTTTCTTCTTAAAAAATCATATCTACCTCCCTCTTTGCCCAATCCATGGACCATCAACAGCTTTTATTCCCATGCCTCTTTATTTTTCTATTTGTTCTAATCTCTGCTCGTGTTTCTGTGGATGACATGAAACCTATGGTCTGCCCTTTTCACATGTATATTGTTTTATACAACACTTTATGCCCCTCACTTTATACTACATACACCTGTGCATATTTGTTGGTACTTTTTCATCTATATATTACTCTCGCTCGTGGCCTTTATGCATCGCATTTGTTATACATATTGAAAATGGGATTACAAAGTAAAATAACATAAAAGGGTCTAGCTCAAAGAGGTTTAAGTATTATAAATCTTTTTCATCCTGTTTAATTTCTACGGAAAAAAAAGTTAAATAACATAATTAAGATATTAATATTTAAATTTAATTTAATTTTATTACTTTATTTTCATAATCTGCACTGAACTTTAAATAATGATTTTCAATATGTAAATTATTAAAGTAAAGTAAACGAGGGAATCCAAATTTAAATAGATTTGTTTTATACTACGCACTGATGTATTTTACATGAAATTGCTAACTTTATTTTCACTTTGAGTTGGTTGCTAACCCCTTAAGCAGGATAATATTGTTCAACGGGGAAGTTAATTATTTCGCCAATTGCATGATAAAAGATGTTTCTAGAATTCTTGTTTGCTTGTATACACTATACAAAAATTCCCTTTAGCAAAAAAAAAACAGCCATATATAAACCTTGGATTCAATCATTTTACCTTTTTAGTTTCTCACTCTTTTTTTTTTTTTTACCTTTTTCTATCTTAATTCTTGTAAATTAATTCTCTCCGTTAATTATATATATATATATATATATATATATATATATATATATATATATATATATATATATATATAATCGTTAACAATTTAACCACTTATATAAAATCTGTATACTGCAAAAATATATTAATTTAAAGAAAATGTATTTTTAGTTGTTATACTTTCAGTCAAACATTGCCAAGGTATTTATACGCTTCATATTAATTTATTTATTTGATTTTCAATAAAATTTTCAAAACACATAATTTAATTCCTTATAACTTTAACATGATAAATTCTTTAATCAGAAAATACTAAATTTGCATGTTTTCAAAAGTTTGAGGAACAAGTAGCGACCTTAATCACATCTGGCCAAAAGTAGAGAGTAAAAATAATTTTTTCCTTGATTTAATATTGATCAGCCTGAAAGAATATTCTGCAAGACTAATAAGCTCAAATGTATTCCATCAAGTGAAAGTTATTTTGTCAAAAAAGTAAGAGTGATAGTTAATCAGAACTAAAGAAGGATGGGTCCGGTGCTAAATATTCGTAGCATAGCTGTTCGAGGCTTCGTCGTTAGTTCATAATTTCTGCAAACAAAGCATGTTATATTTTTTCAAAAAAAAAAAATATTAAAGGAAAACTCCCAAAAAATAAATTAATGTTTTTATTCAAAAATCAGTTACATAAACATTTTTCAATTGTTCTTTTGCAATAATAATTTAATTATTATCAAATTTGTTTTTAGATAAATTAAGTTTACAAGTCACGAGTTAAGATAAAAGCATATATACTATACAATTTCCCTCCATACTCGTAAAAAATGGGCTCCGTGTTTGTTTTATTATGAAGCCTAGACTTTTTTTTAATAATTATTATCGGAAAAATTATATATACAATATTTATTTAGTCCATAATCTGACTGTTTCTTAACACACACACACACACACACATATATATATATATATATATATATATATATATATGAACTTAAAATGACGATTTCCTATTGGCTTTTTAATGTATGAATGAAATTAGGATCTACCAAGGGATTACAATGAATGTAGATATTGGAAATAATGTGCAATCGTAGGGATCTATGAATTGACCATCTAACAACTGCTTAATAGTTTAATTATGACCTCGTTGGAAATGCTTCACACACCAATCACAAACTATAAGACAAGTTTTACACGGTAAGAACTAATGAACTTGCTCGGACAATATCCTTATTAAGCTTACCTAATCATTTACAGAATTTTCTTCTTCTATCTCACATTAAAGTAATGTATTTTTCAAATTACTAATTATACAAATTACACTACTAGGGATTCATGGTTTTTTTTTTTTTGCAAAATTTTTAGCTCGAGTTTCCTGTAAATTAATTTTGCTACAGACGTGTACTGTATGTTTTATTATTGATTATTGACAAAAAAATTTCTAGAAATTTTTTACATTTTGTAAATTTTCTTGCATATTTAAATCTGCACGAAAAATTGAATATTTCTTTAAAAAAGCTGCATAGATTTTTCCAAAGTAATTTTTCTCTAGTTTTTCTTCTCGATTCATTTGCTGGTTTAAAAATATAAAAGGATTGATTACACTTTTTTATCCTAACTTATCACTTTTTCATGGATTTTGTTCCTAATCATTTTAACGCATCGCCCCCATTTTTTTAGAAATAGTAATAATATCAGTAGCCTCCTGTTTTATATAGACTAAAAAGTTATTTAAGTAAAAAAAAAAAAAAATCAGTTCGGTCACAGATTTATCTATGTGACTAATGGTTAAATGAGTCACTGATAATAATAATAATAATTTCAATTCGGTTCCTAAATTTGATGGCTACTTAACCTTTTTTTTCTTCTATGATTATCTTTCTCAACGTTTTTGTGACTTCTCCTACATTGAAGAACATCTTACATTTATAAATTTATTTTTCTCATTCATTATTGCTGGTATTTAGTATTTCTTAATGTATGATCTATTTGTTGGTACTAAAATTTTCTAGACCTATAAATTTTATGATGTTTACGAAAAGGTTAGACGAGAATGATAATATAAAAGTTGAAAAATTGAATAACTTATGCATTTGATCTATTTTATTTTCTTTTGAGGGTCTACTTAAATAAACATATCCAGAAATACTTCTAGAGAAAAAAATGAACTTCAAGTTAAAATTAATTTGTATACATAAGTTTTTTTTATAGAAAATTATATGAAAAAATTTCTACAAATTAAATTAATCCATGTATTGACTAATTTTAGTTTATGAATAAATTTTTTCATTTTCTTTTTTCTTTTGCTAAAAATATTTATGAAAAATTTATCCAAACATATACCCTAAATTTATAGGTAACCAAGGGACTTTTGTGCCGCCTGTGTTGAATTGTATATATAATAATCCGATAGGAATTGTATTCCTTGGCTGAAATTTATCCCTGGTTTTAGACGCTTCTTGTGTTATTGATCAGTTTTTATTAACAACAATCTGATTTTGCCTTTAAAAAAAGTATTTTTTGTGAAATTTATCTAATTTGATTCCAAGTGTTGAGGTATAGCTACATGAAATCTCATGAAACATGTTTCTTGTATGCTACATAAATCGTGAGATTAGTTTATAATTTTAAACAAAATAATTGTGTGGTACAAAAAAATTAAATAATTTGTTTGTAAACTAACACTGTATAAATAATTTTATATATATATATATATATATATATATATATATATATATATATATATATATAAAGAGAGAGAGAGAGAGAATAGATAGTCTACATTTTTATACAAATTTTTCATAATTGAAAATAATAAAAGATGAATCTAACTGATTATTATAATATTATATCTTGTTTCCGATTGTGACTATGCATAAAAGACATAAATGATTAGTTATTTTGAGGAAGTCTCATTGTGCTTGTCCTAACGTAAGTTGATTTTTTTCTATGTAGATTCGATGAGCAAAGGACGCGTACGTGGTATGGATTGAGAATGATGCGCACGATTAGGTATAATTCAGAAGACTATTCTCACATATTGTAATTCTCTTTTCTTGGACTCACATCTTGTAATTAATTGCATGACTAAATGTCACTTTTCGTTGTAGTGATATTGACCCCCATATTTGGAACCACTGGGTAAGGGAAAATGTCAACACGCTTGTGAATGCAAGAGCTTGATGAAAGTTGAAAGACTTGCAAAAATTATTGTTGTACTGAATATGTCAATAAATATAGAGTAATGATATGCACAAATCATTATTTCTTTCTATTTGATAAAAAAAACACTCTATTTTTATCCATTTCTTCTTATTACATCATAATTTTATCATACTTATATGTTTTTTCCTCCATCCGGGATCAAATAGGACATTGGGTATTCATATAACATTTTTCATAAATATATGGCATTTATCATCATTTTCCGTTAATTAAATTGTTGCATAAATATGTGGTTAAAAGTTACTGTAATTTACATTAGTAACAATAATGGTGTGTATGTCATTTATTGTTTTAGTATAAATATCTTTTGTAGATTGTATCTACACAAGAACTTCTTCATTAAAATATTTTAAATTGAAAGTCTTGTAATTAGGTTCACGTCTACATATCATGATTTTCTTTGAACGATTTTGTCTATTACTGATTAGTCCTATTCCTTTTATAACTATGGATTTTTTTTTTTTGAATTTTTTTAATAAATGGTTACTTGTAAGAGTACATTTATCATTGTTTATTCCTCTACCTTCGGTGATTTAACCCACTTAGATTTTTGGAGGATTTACCTGACTTAGCTGTGATTTTAGAAATATTCATGTCAAATATAATTCAAAATTGTGACTCTAAATCTCCTCCACAATTAATGGATGTCAGCTTTGAATGTCTTGCCATAACTCCATCACTCAAAGTATGCAGTATTGCAATAATGGGTGGCAAATGCCTTCGCCAAGTTCATTCTATCCATACATATTACAGAAAGAGATTTTGTTGTTGTCCTAAATTCTATCTTTGTTTTCTTGTTAGTTGATTATTCCTTTGTTGGTTTATCGTGTGGATTTTAGTTGTTTTTTTGTATTCCATATTCCACCAAAAAACTAAACAATTTTATTGGTAAAAATATTGATATATATTATTTATGCATTACTGTATTCTTAAATCTTAACATGATTTTTAATAAAAATAATCTATTATTATTTCTAAGTAAAGGAGTCTGCTTAACAAAACCTTAAAATAAAATAAACATGAATTTTATAGTTGTATGAAGATAAGGACTTTTTATTTATTTGAAAGATAAGGACTCTGAAACTAGCATTAGAACCACCTCAACAATTATACCAAAAAATGAAAAAGTAAAAAAATGACTTCGACCGAATAGAACAACAAACCAACATGAGTGGCAAGAAAATTTCATATCCGATTCATAATAAAAGAAATAAACAGAAAGCGCTAGTAAGAAAAAGACTACAATGAGTAATAATAATAATGAGAATAAGTCATAAGAGAAAAATAATTTGTTATTAATTAACAAAATAAAAAATATTTATTATATTAACAATGTATATCTATTGAATTAAAAAAATAAAACAGAGAAAAAAAAGAGAGAAACTTTTACTTTTACTGCAAAGAAAGAAACTTATTATTTCCATTAACATATTACATGTAATTTGTGTAAATGATAAAGTGAAAAGTTGGTAATGCTAAACAACAGTTGTGTTCTTCCTAATAAATTATTAACCGTTTATTCTTCGTAAAAACTTAGAAGCAAATCGCAAATAATGGGGAGAAAATTCAAATCAAAATAAGCCATATCCCCAAGATTCTGATTCCATGAACATTTTTGAGAATTGAGTGAGAGAAGCATCAAACACTTGGTTTTCATCACTATCATCATCTTCATTAATCAGCCAATAACGGTTGCCAATAATGTCATCATCCCACAAGGCCATGCTGCTATTGTTGTTGTTGTCGTCGTCTTTGTCTTCATTGTTGTTATTGTTAGTAATAGTGTTATTATCATTGTAATTACAAGACCATTCAAAATCTGGTAGCTGCAAGTCTTCAAGAAAATTGGTTGAATTTGAAGAAGATGATGAAGAGGTGGTGGATGAAGAGGAAGGAGCACAAGGCATTAGAATCTCATGAGGTTCAATTATTGGAACTTCATCTGTGCAGAAACCATTCATTAGCTCCATTGTGTCAAATAAGGGTGTTATGATTTGGTCTTCCTCTTTGGCTTCTTCAGTGATGGTTGATGATTCCAATGAAGTCTCTGGCTTCTCTGGCTCCTTATTTGGGTCAACTTTGGGGTCAAAGTCAACTTGCAAAGGTTGTTGGTTAGGCTCTTCTAATTCTACTGGTTGGTGGTGTAGTTGTTGATCTTGTCTGGTTTGATTTTGGTTTTGTTCATTTGCATTAGGAAGTGGTTTATGTGTGGCAGGATCAATGCCCATTTTCTTGAGCTTTTTCTTTATGTGTGTGTTCCAATGATTTTTTATCTCATTATCAGTTCTTCCAGGGAGATGAGAAGCAATCTTAGACCATCTGAGTAAAAAAAAAAATGACAAGAAAAAAATATCAATAATTAATAAAAGAGTATGACTAACCGAATTTTAATCTAAAAGTCATAAAAAAACATGAAAAAAATTATGAATAGCAGAATTTTATATTTTCTAATAAAAATATTTTTATTTTAAATTTTTTAACTGGTGGATTAGTTAACATTTGCCTTAGTAGAATAATATATAGTATTATACAGTATTGATTACAAAAGAAAACACGCGAAAGAAACAAAGATTCCTTCATTAACATAAGGTCTATGCGGAGATCACTTGAAAGGAAGAATTAATAGCCACTAAAATGCTCCATATGCCATGCAAGTTACGAAAACAGAAAAAAAATCCCCACAAGACAAATTTGGCCCATATTTACTTTTCTACGTCAATGACATTCCATTTTAGTCAATTTTAACTGCAATCATGAGAAGTTTTTTTTTTAATCCCGAAAAAAGGAAAAATAATATGAAAATAAAAGAGCTTAGTCTACAATTTATGTACGCCTCCTTTCCCTACCAGGTTTGAGACATGGGACCACGTCTTTTTCCCTAAGATGAATAAAGAATTACAACTTGGGGTGTATGTATTATGAAAATAATAAATTCAATTAGGTTGGTGCGTTTGGTGATACTTAAGATATCTTTTGAGCTTTTCATCATTTCCTGAGATAAGCCTAGTCTAGTAGTATTTCAAATAAGCACTGTAACAATCACTGATTATAATTATTAGTAATGTTCTTCAAGGAAAAATATACATGCAGAAAAAGCAAACAAGGGAAAATAGTGGGCTAGGAAATAACCTATTGCCAAGTTGAGCATGAAGATCAATGACCATTTTTTCTTCGTATTCTGATAAAAGACCTCTCTTTAAGTCTGGCCTCAAGTAATTTGTCCACCTGAGCCTGCAACTCTTCCCACACCTTAAAAGCCCTGCATGAAGTCACACTCCAATTGTTAAATTTAATTTTAGTGAAGTAATTGTTTCTGCCTAGCATTTTTATTCAAAATTACAAAACGAACAAACATGAAGATTATTTTCTCCACTCAATCTACGAAGCCAAGGGAAAAAAAATATGATTTCTCCAAATAAAAAGGCATAAGAAACACATGCAAGCTCAACTTTTGTTGTAACATGTTTTGAAGATTAGTTCTAACTAAAAGGTGAAAAGAGTATGACAATTTTGAGTGGTGCTTGATTTCATTGTTATTGACAGAATGGAAATCAAAGGAGCTGCGGAACAGAGGAACCATGAAGAAAGACCACAAAACCAATTGACCATAATGCAAAATATTGTTGAACCATTTTAATGATATTCATAACCAAATAGCAAATGAAGCATGAAAAACTGTGGCATTTCATTATTCATAAATGATTTGAATGGCTAGAAATTAAGGATTAAATTGAGGAGACCTGCTAGCTTAGGGACAGCTCTCCAGCAACATTGGCCATTAGTGAGGATGAAGCTTATGAGCTTCTTATCCTCCTCTGCAGTCCATGGCCCCTTCTTCAACCCAACTTTGTCACAACAAGGTTGCCTTCCCATTTTATATCAAAAGGGAAAATGCTATAAAGCCAAGTTATTATGAATAATGAATAACCCCCCTAACACTGAGACTCAGAAATAGAGAAAGAGACACACAAAGAGAGAAAGAGAGTTTAAGGGAGCCAAGAGGAATGAATATGCACACAAGTTAGGATAGAGCACCACCACCAACTTATTTATATATAGAAATCAACCCCTCTAAACTTCAAAGTCGCTAAAAGTCCTAAATCCCACTATCACAATTTTATATTTTATTTATTGATGAACAAAATTGTGTGCATTATTCAATACTATTTCTTTCTCTAATACTACTTTCTTGTATTGTTCTTGTTTTATCGGTTATTATGGATTTGTGTTTAAAATGGGCACGTGTGCATTGGGGATGAGGCACGTGCCGGGTCTCAATCAGAAAGCACCACCTCGTCCACCAGCTTTGCTTGTGATGGAAGCGTGAGATACTCCACTCACTAACTCAAACCTATGGCTATGACTATGAGGATGGTAAGAGTATTAAGTAAAAGTAAGACATTACCGCAAATGATACACACATCATAAGTCTCTTCTCTTTTTTTTTCTCGGACGTTTTTTCAATTTATAATAACTATAACTACTACTACTTCCAATGTGTGAACGTGGTGAGAAGTGAGAACAAGAGAGGGACAGAAACAGGGAAATTGATCATTTGTTTTTAACTAGTATTTTGGATGGATAAAAACATCAAGTCAATGAAACAGAAGTTTGAAATTTGAATATTCCGATTTAGATTTCTATTATACCCTTGCTAGAAAATAAAAAATGTTAGACCTAGGCCAAATTTTAATAAAATATTGTCAAAAAATTTGCAACTATTATTTTTTTAAGCGGCAAATGGGAGGGCTAACACCTATACATATAACAAGAAAGATTGGCCATCAATGCCAACAAAAGAAAAGGGTGCAGGATTAATTGTTCTTTTAGATACTAAATTATTGTAACATAATTGTAATTTTATCTTTTAAATATGTGATTAATGGTTTGAAGGATTAGTTCTTAGCTCTCAATTAATGGATATTTTGGTTCAAAAATAAAAATTGTTCATTTAGATGTATAATAACAAAATTAAAAAAATTCCATAATATCATAATATATATGGGATAATTTTTCTAAAAAGATGATAAGAATATGTAGTTTTAAAATTAAAGTAGGCGGTTATGTTTTTGAAAAAAAATATATATACAACATTAAAATAATGTTATTCTTTTTTATGCAATGACAACCATAAAATTTTAACTTAAAACTTTGTATTACCTAAACACTTTATCACAATTTTTTTAAAACAGTAAATGGTAGCTTGTTAGTTTAATAATTTTATTAAAAAGTATTATTTATTAGAGAAATTTGAACATGCAAATTCTTTCCTTTTTTTATCCTTTCTCACTTATTAGATCAATGTTATATCTCTACTTTATCACATTAAGTTAATTTTAGTGGGTTAAAATAAACTTTTTCAATCATTACAATTTTTTTGAAAGTTTACTTGTAATTAGAAAAAGAACTTATCAAAACCAACCTTAGTCATGCTTCCTCACATCACATTTATATGTATCTTTCTTTCTTTCTTTTTTTTCTATTAAGGTCTTGAAAGATTATTTGTACGTATTCATAATAAGGTTTGACCTTTTGCCACTCTATTACGAAAATTATAGAAACAGCCACTTAGGATTTGTGAGCGACCCAACGATGGTGTGTCATACAGCATGAGCCTCTCGTAGTTTAATACTTACGTTGAGAAAAAAAATAGCCAAACAGTATATAATTTAAGAAAATGTTATTATGTTTAATTTTTATGAAAAATTATAAAATACTGCATTCTTTTTTATTTTTGAAAATTGTAAAAGTGATAAAAAAAAAGTATTGTAAGTATTTTTTTATCCGTATGAAAATTAAAGAAAAAGATTACAGACGAAGGAACACAGCTCCTACGTACAGCATCAATTGTGACAAAACATTGAGAAAATCTGGACAAGTATCCAGCAAAACTAGTGGATGACTAAGGAACACTAAATATATTTTATCAAATACTTTTTAAGCACATATCTTTTTATATAATAAATATTTTAAAATAAAAGTTTCTATTCCATCTTAACTAAAACATTTTCCTATGAATATTGTGACACTTAATCAAGATTTTGTTGCTTTCTTTTTGTTTTTGAGATTTTGTTGGTGTATTTTTGGGATTTTGTCTAATTACACTGTACTTTATACACTTTTTTGAAATTTTCTTTTTTGACATGAAATTAAGGGAGATAGCAGGGACATGACGAATTGATAACGTGTTCAAATTAAAATACGTATAAAGAAAATAAATGCACCTGAGTAACCTTTATATCTATAAACTTTTTTAAATCTAACCTCAGATATAATAATCAAACCAAGGAGGACGTAGCTGATAGAGACTGATTAATCTTCATCAGTAATCCTATGTTTGTTACCTGAAAATACAACTGTATATTTTAATACTCGATGGAGTTTTTAAGCTTCTCTGACTGCAACTTGAATAGAGATGATAAATAGCTACAAAATAAAGATATCCCTGTAGAGATGATTAATAAAATGACAAGGTATTTTAGTATGCCATTCTTCACTGTGTAGTCACGTCATATCATGAATAATGAATTCCCCAACCCCCATGGAATAGAATTGCTAACACTAAGATACAGGTTTAATTATAATTATATATATATATATATATATATATATATATATATATATATATATATATATATATCACAGCATATTTTGTTAATTAATTTATTTTCTTTTAGTGTGTAACCTCTATATATTATTCTGAGTTCATAGCTGATCGATCGATATTTCAAAGAGGTATATGCGATTATTATTATTATTATTTGTGTGTCTTGGTGACTGAATGAATTTGCCTAGGTAAGTATATCTGCCGGCTATTTTTGAGGGGATGGAGAAAATGAAACAGCAACAACCCAGTAGAGAGTAGTAGCAACCTTTGAATTTGACATTTGCAAACTATTTTTGCTGTTGACTATTGTGTCATGATAATAGCATCGTCTTAATTGTATATATGGTGAATGGACTCAACTGTGATTGTTTTATCCAAATTGTTGCTTCACTCCCGAAAGAAGAGTGATGCTTTTTCTACTTAAATATATCCTTCATATTGATAAATGATTCAGAAAACGAAGTACCATGTTCATATATATAACGTTATCCAAAAAAATAGTGAAGAGACTCGTATTAATTTGGAGAAAATTATATTGAAAGATTGCTTGCGCAATGAAAGGTCAATGGAGGGCAGAAACTATACACTTTGGAAAGTTGGAAAATTATAGCTAGAAGGAAAAAATTCTTAAACATGTATCCTTATATATAGTGTAGGGACATCGTCCTCAAAATTCTTAAACAATTTTTTTTTAAAATTTAAACAATAATCTTAATTCCGAATCTTAAATATATATAATTATATCAAATATTCAAAAAAAATTACCATACATAATAATTCTATCCACCGACCGACTCAAACATAATTATATCTCAGATCTGAATCACATTCAACAACGAAAATTAATTTTATCAAACCCTAAACAAATGGCACCTAATATCCGTTAGAGAGCAAAGCAAATCACGTTTGAGCACGGCAAGAAATTATCATTGTCATTGAATTGTTTCTCAAAATTAAATCATGCAACACTCAACTTCACCTGTTAAATTTGTCTTGATATCAATAAGACACAATAATTCAACTGATATACAAAGTACAAACACATCTTTAATAGTTATACCAAAATAGTAAAAATACACATAAGGTTCATAGTTGTCAACAACGAAGTTTATAATTCTAAATTTCTAATTAATATTTATCTACGGTCCATTAGGACACATGATTATAATAATGTGTTTGACCGTTCATTCCCTAGTTCCCTAGAAGATTATCATGATCATACATTATCACTATTTATTGATCGATTTGGCAAAAAAAAAAGCATTTTTAATGTTGAAATCAACCTTCTCTAACCGATAGCATTTACTTACTCCATTAACAACTCTGTTTTTGTTTATTATTTGTTGAGTTTCCTTCCAATGATATGATATACATCATTTTTAATTTATGCATGATCATTCTTTAATTAACGAAACACTAGCGATTCAGTTCTCTACCATAGGTCCCAAAAATCAAGTTGTGTCTCCAAATTGGAAGAATCTATGTATTTAATAACTGACGATTAGTCCTGCTTCTTCTAGCAGCCGGTTCCCAAGTTAAATCTTCTCCGAGTTTGAGTTGTTAATTAACAGCAAGATTGTGTAGGTATAATAAGTTTAGGGGACATTCACTAACTTGTTTTTATCCATCTAAATCATCTTTGTATCTATATTTTTTTAATGACAAAGAGTAACCAATGTGATTAAAGAAACAAAATAAAGTTACTACTACTTCTCATTATACCGTAAAAAAAATAGTTAAAAAAGTACATTAAAAAGTGTTACTAATGCATCTCAGTATACTTTCAGTACATACTTAAGGAAAATTTTAATTAAAAAAATTATATTGTTAATCTCTAAATCAGAACACTAGTTCTTTCAAAAACAAAATAAAAATCAGAACACTAATTAAGAAGACCGTTATTTTATTTTATTTAGATTTGTACCTATCCTATATGTTTCTGTATCCTGGTTTCTGGACCAAACTGCTGCTGGTTAGTTGGATTTCCTAACATATATGCTTTATTCAATTTTTCAGTTAAATCAGGTTTTGTCTCTATACAATTTCAGGTTTCAGATTTTAATTATTAAAATTTATTTATTTATTTTTATACCCTCGTTTATTTTTATTTATGAATTTTAGTCCTTAATTAAGAAGTATTAAAAATGAACAACAAAAAGGGTACAAATTTAACTCCATATAAACTAAAATTGATGAATAAAAACATTTTATATTGTATAAAAATGGCATAAAAATTGGATTTGTACGTATCCTCTTTCTATGCATGTATCCTGGTTTCTTGACAAAACTGCTTCTGGGTTAATTCGATTTCGTAAGATCTATGTTTTATTCAATTCTCTCAGTAGAGTATAAATCCTTGACGTATAACAACAACTACCCATCTTGGACTTACCTGCGTAGTGCCACCTAATAAGTCATGTAGTACTGACTTTGAACTTTAGACAATTTTTTAAAATCATTTTATTAACATTTTATATTATAAATTTTGAGATCATTCTAACGTGTGGCTGGTGTATGCAACCACCGATCCTCTTTTGCCCTTTCACATGTCAGTGAGAGACATAATTGTCCTACACAACAATAGTGAGGAAATGATGCCTGTGTTATTACGTTAATAAGTGTTTGAAATCTTAGATAAGAGTCGCAAAGTCCATGGGAACAATGATTTTCAAAATCATCCAACAAAATAAATAAATTCTTGACTATAACGAGCGATAATTTTGAGTATCATGGAACTAGCTAGGTTTCAAAATATGTTGTGCCTAATTGGAAACTTTTATCATCATGTCTAATGCAATTAATATTTATTGAAAATAATTATGTACACAACTATGAGGGAAAGAAAAGAAAGAACTACAGGACAACGTGCTCTTTTGAACTTCCTCTCGGCACTGTTAAAGTACTTGACACATTTAGACAAACAAGTGCATGCGTGTAGAGCTCTTAGCGTACAAATCAAAAATCTCAATTGTGATTCGGTCAATTATTAGGTAATTAGGTGGTTAATATTTTTTTCAACCAATCCAATTAGGATTTTTAGTCCAATGTGAGAGTGCATGTATTGTCAACGGAATTATATTCATTGAGTATTAAGTTATTAATATATTATATGTGTATTTTTTCGTCTATCTATATAATTTAATCTAATTTCTCTATTCGTGACACTTCACGCTTACATCATAATTGTTACCTCAAGAAGTTTAAAATTTGACGTTGCTGACATCACGGTCAACTCAAATGTTAACAGGTGCTTCTCTCAAATCCACAAAATTTTCAACGAGGAAAAGTATACTTGAAATTTTCAGGAAAAAAAATATATATATATACTGCCTAGGGTGATGTTTTTTCTTCTCCGTTGATTGGTTTTCTCAAAGATATTTCACGGATTTTCGATCATACATTGCATATATAGAAAATTCCAATTCTTGCTTGGGGAAACTTGCGTCAAAAACGTTGCATTCAATCAAACACATCATCTATTAAAAATAGTTTTGAGAAGGAAGTATAATAATTTAGCATAACGCAGACGCTATTGAAGAAATAAGCTAATTAACATGTTTTAGTATAAAAAATAGTGGTTGAAAGACAAAGATTTATCACAAAAGTCTACACAAAGGAATTAATAGTTGATATTTTTAGGGCTGCTAGAAAGTAATTGGCAAAAAAATCCCAGCCATGACTTTCATGTTTAGTGAAACCTTTTGTGAAAAATACTTATATGTATTTATCATTTAATTTTTATAATAGTGGCCAAACAAAAACAATTACGCACAGGCAGCTGGGCAATAGCCATAGTCCACCAAATAAAAATAAATAAATATTTGAATTAATAATGACCATTGAATCAAATTAGCAATACATAGAAAGAATAGATATTTTTAACCTTCAGATGAGATAAAACAAAATTATTTTTTCAAGAAGTCGTGGGCCTTCTGAGAAATTGGTTTGGAGTCATCTATCTAATGGGTTATGGGCGATTATACGGTCCATATGAAAAAGCTCTTTATGGAAAAATTTGTAAAGTAAACATCAGTTTAAATTTACTAAGTATAACAAAAATCTAAATCAAGTTCTCTCTTTTACTCAGGCTATTATAAATTTAATTTTCTTCAAAAAAAAAATTTGTATTCTATTTATTGCATTCCAACTTGTCACATACTTTAAAAAATTAATATGCATGTACCTTGAGCATAAAAAGTTTTTAAACTGTCAATTAATTTCAAATCATTATTGATATCAATTTTATGAGAGTCATTATAAAAGTTAATAAACTTATTATATATATGATAATTTTTAATTAAATAATAATGTAATTTTTATTACACTATCAATTCATGTACTATTTATTAATACCAATAAAAGTTAACTATAAGTTAAACTTATAATATTTTTTTTTACAGCAGTTAAACTTATAATATTAAGAGTTCAAATATTGAAATTATTATTCTAAGGAAGACATCCCTTATCCATCACCTATCACCCGAGACCTGATCTCACAAATTTATCAATAAGGCTTCTTGATCATAAATATAAAAATAAAATAAAAGAATAAGTTGTCATGATGTCACATACTTAATTAACCAATGAGACAATCTAAGAACGATTTTTCACTTTACACCATGATGTGTTAAAAAAGTTTAACTTGCCCGATATTGTTTGTAGTTATTTAGTGAAGTTATAACTTGTAATATATATCCTCCAATTCAATTCTTTTAGTACTTTTAAAGAACCAAAAAATAAAAATAAGACGAAGGATACAAGTATATTTTAACTAAAATTATAATATACGAGTATGCTTATAATCATTACTTATATTTATTATATTTTTATTTTTATTTAAAAATATAAAAGATGGTGTTAACGCCTAACAAGTCGGCATTTTCAGTTTTCTTAGAAAAACAAAAATATAAACTTGTAAAAGAGCAATGACATCTTTTTATTAGGCGTTTTCTAATTATACGTAAACTGGTAATTATATTTTTTATTATTTTGATAAATATTATTTTAGTATTATTTTAGAAAGAAAAACCCTATAGTTGTACACCACAATATGAAATTTGTGCGTTTTCTATTTCCAAAGATTCATCATTCAACTCCAGTAATTTAATGGTCATTTTTACTGTTGTTGTAACCGAAAAGATACAGGTCATTTCTCATGTTATGCTGCTGCATATTATCATATAAAACAAGCGTTACAAGTTACAACTTACAAACACGGCTATTTTCTAGATAACGAAAAACAAAAATACCAAAAAATCACACGCTAATCTAAATAATGCCCATCTTTCTTGTATATAATAAATTGATTGCCAAGTAATATCCAATGCCTTTGCTACTTTCAAATGCTAAGACAAGTGTTGATACATTTTCAAATGGTGATTTGGGAAGCATTCATCAAGATATAACTTTTTTCCCCATATAAGGAACACAATAGTATTCAATTTTTCAGACAAATAAACTTGTTGGACTTGTATTTTATTAAAAATAGAAACCAAAAAAAATAAAATGTACGAGATCAACTAATCGGTTTATGATACATAGGAACACTGCATGCAATATTTGAGTGATCTGACCTGGTTTGATTACTATACAAACAAACTTGAACCACAACTAAATTAATGAAAATGTATTCTTCTACCAAGAAGGAATTTCCTCAACGCCTTGTATCTTTGACTAAAAATGAAATACTGGCCAAACCAAGGATCACTTTGCAGTTTTTGAGTGTTTGATTAGCCAGTCAATGACTACATCTATGTTAACAGAATCCTTGCATGAAATCATATAGCAGCAGACCTCTCTGTCTTTAATTGACTCAAGTCCTCTGAAATCAACCAAGGAGAAAATCCAAATGTTCAATTAGTTACATAACACATCAGGACAATTTTTTTTTTTTAAAGAAAAAAGATATAAGACAATATTGATATCTAGAACTCACAGCTGATCTACCAATGCTTGCTTAGAAAGAGCTTCTGACTTGTCAATTTTGTTTCCAAGAACAAGCAAAGGAATCGCACTCAAAGAAGGTTTTGTCAATAGATCATGTAACTCACTTCGAGATATTGGAACACTGTCTCTATCAGCGGCATCTACAACATATCTGTCTTAGCATCCATCAAGGAAAAGAACAAAAGTGTAAAAACAAGGAGAATGGACATTTCCAATAATTTGAAAGAGCTATATATAATAACACTCCACAAGATGAAGCATGCATGACCAACATTCCATTAGATCATCAGAAACAATAGATTTTGATACAACCAAGCATTACGTTTTCCATTCTTTGTGTTTGAAACATAAACAGGAAAAGACAACAGTATAAAAACTGCTTTTGGGGTGAGTATCCTGTATTATATGTTGTTAGAGATCTATGCAATATAAATGACAATATCCATGTGTCTTCAAGGATGATTGAACCATCATATGGCATATGAGCCTCTTCCATGAGTAAGTCAGGTGTTCAATTCTTAATACTTCCATCTTATATCAAATTATGCTTCAGCATATGTTAGTGGTGAAATAAAATTTGTCCTCACTTAAATCCCAAAGTCTATTTGCATGAGGGTACATATTATTGATGTAAATAAAAACTGTTCCCAAGTATTTTCTTGATAGCTTAAATAAACTTAAAGGATGGTTAGTCATTGCAATAGGTAATCATTATAAGAGTAGGCTTCACAAACATTTTCCTTTTCTCCTAATTCCTAAAAAGATCTTAGGAGGCCTTTGTGTTTTGAAAGAATATGCTTATGAATGTTTGGCTAGCATTGTAACATTTTTGGAAATGTTTTGCAAAATTCAAATGATGGGATAAAGACTGTGGTAGAAGTGGGGAGTGGTAGTGCCACAGAGGTTGGATGACAAGATAGCTTAGGAATGGGAAAGCAACATAGCCATCCGGCCATCCCTCATCACAGGAATAAAAAAAAGACAGGACTTGGAATGTGTCACTTGCCAGGGAATTAATAATGCTCAATTTTTTAAAAATTTATAACATGAAAATATTATATTCCCAAGTTCACTTTCCTAAAAATAACTTACTACTTCTTCAAACAAATGCACACTTAGGGTAAGGATAAAACCCTCATTTACATGGTTGATTATTCTAGACTTCTCCAAGGAACCAGAAAAAACCCTCTAACAGTATGAGGTATCTTAAGTAAAATGGCATGAAATGGAACTCTATTTACAAAAACCTCCAATGAAATTGTACAATGCAGACAATTTCCTGTTTGAAGTCTAAAAACTAAAAAGTTAAAAAGAAAAAAAAAGAGCATATAAAACCTAAAAATTACAAGTCAGTATTTGTTTGGCTCAAACTTATTTTGGAGAAATAATCAATTTTGTGCCAGCTTCTTGAGAGAACTTTTGAGGGGTAAAAATCATTATCCTTAAAACACTATACTGAAATATCCTATTAGTCTAAGATTATTGGCAACTTTTGATTCAAAGCCAAACTTAAAAAACACAATGAAAGATATGCATGTGTCATGTGTGTGTGTGAATGTATATACATATGTTTGCACTCACGAATATATAGCTGAAAGAGAGAGCAGTAAGAGAGACAATACACGATAGCAGAGACACCCCGACAGTATCGCTCCCACATTGATCGGAACCTCCTCTGTCCCCCAAGGTCCCAAAGCTTTATTGTGACATTTCCCTTAGTCACTTTTCTCATGTTGAAACCAACCTGGGTTTAACACCAAGAATTATATTTCAATTACAAAGGCAAACATGCTCACAATCTTCAAACATGTAACCATTCAAGATGCAATCAAAAAGCAAAGATAGATACACACAGTTGGAATCATGTCCTCACTGTAGCCCCCAGTCTGCAGGTAAACAAAACCAAATACCAATGTCAATAACAGTTATACTAGAACTGAACTTCAGGGTTTCTAAATTGAGTAAAAAATTGCAACGCAGCAGCAGCAGCAACTCACAGCAATTGCATTGACAAGAGAAGTCTTGCCAGCATTCTGAAGGCCAACAAGTGAAAGTTCCATCTCCTGTTTAAAAAACAAGCTGACACAACCAACAAACAGAAACTCACAATCATTAAAGGGCTTGACTTAAAAGGAACCCTTAAAACCAATTAACCTAAGCTCAACTTTTAAGGCTTTTCTGAATCTCAATCAATAAAGCATGTCCCAAAATTTAGGATGAAATTTCACAGATAATAAATCCCAAATAAGTACAAATATATATATATATATATATATATATATATATATATATATATATATATATATATATATATATAATGAACAAATAGTAGTATTGTGGATAAGAGGTTTACCTGCGGAGCCAATTGAGGAAGGAATCCCAGAGACCCATTGTGTGTGAATCAAAAAAAAGCGAAGAGAGAAATTGAAAGAGAAAGATGAGGTATTATATGTTGGAGGAAACAAGAAACTTCGCGGACCAACAAAGGGTAAATAGAATAGAATGTGAAGGAAGGAAGGATTGGAATCTAGGATGGCAATACGACATAATATATATGTCTCTGTCTTTTCTAGTACCTTGTTTTTCTTATATAACCGCTGTTTCAACCTCTCCACTTGTACTCTACATACTGCTCTATCTCATTTCACTCTTACGTTACGCCCCATTTTTATTTTTAGCAAGTTAAATTAATTATTTGTTTCTTATCATTTCATTATTTGTATTTTTAGTTTTTATAATTTGAGTGTGGTTTTTTTTATTTATAATTTATATTTTAATTTTCTTTTAGTCCTTATAATTTAAAAGTGGTCTTTTTAATCCTTATAATTTATATTTTAACTATTTTTTAGTACCTATAATTTAAAAATGATTTTTTTAGTTTATATAATTTATATTTTAATTATCTTTTAGTTTTTATTACAAAAAATTATATAAAAATAATTAGCTACAAATTAATTATAAATTATCAACTATTTTTTTATTTATAAATTATCAATTATTTTTTTATTACATATTATCTTGCGATAAATTAATTATGAATTAGTTACTAATATTTTTCTAATTAATTGGAATTGATAATATTACTCATATTTTGATGTTAAGGATTAAAAGTGAATTAAAATATAAATTATAAAGACTAAAAAAAATTAAAATACAAATTATAAAAACTAAAATTATTTTCAAACTACAGAAACTAAAAGATAATTAATATAAACTATAAAAATTAAAAAAATCACTTCTTCTATAAGGACAAAGATACAAATGATAAAAACACCTTAATTAAACCGATAAGATAAACACGGTGTTTTTTTTGCTGGACATAAGATAAACACAACTTTTTGTGTTTAATCTTAATCTACAGGATAATTTCTTGAATTAAGAGGATATGGTAACATAACTGTTTTCATCTTATTTTATTTATCAGTTAAAATTTTATATTATATTATGATAGAATTGAGAATATATTTTGCTATTTACTTTCACTTTGGTTTTCTCTGTCTCTTACTAAAATATGATAAGATAATTTTAACAAAAAAATATGATCAGATAATTCTATTACTTAGGCCCTCTTTGTTTCATGATTTTTAAAACTATTTTCTGATTTAAAAAAAAAATCAAAATGAATACGTTCGTTTAGAGTTTTAAAACAAACAAAAAATAGAATATCTTTAAATTATTTCAGTTTCCTATTACTCATGTTCTTTTTTTTATACATTTTTTATATCATCTCCCCCTACTTCTACACTCTGAAAATCAGTTTTTCAGTTTTAATTTATAAAATAATTTTCTAAATATATAATAATCAAACATACTCATTTTATTTATTTGGAAAGGCAAAACGACATCTATTAAAACATAAGAGCATTAGATTAAGCAGGAGATGCGGTCCACAGAAAATATGCAATTCAAGCACATCCAAATAGGGATGGCAACTCCGAGGATCGCCGATGAGTATGATGCTTCTCGTTTTCATTCTTTTAAAAGACAGAACGGCTACAATATAAATATAAATAAAAGATGTGAATTTATAATTTTAATATTTATTCTCATATCTGTCGAGTTTTATTGAGTTCAGATGCATGATATATCTTTACTAGGGTAATCAAAGCAAAATTTGACTTAAAAAAAAATAAAAAAATACGGGGTTTTAGCGAGTTGATCGATTAAATGGATTGAAATTTATTTGCAATTAATTTTCCCAAGAAAACGTAAAATAAAGAATGGAGTGAAATAGCCCATGCGTATATGGGATTACATTTTTTTATAATTTAAATTTATTTATATATTTTCAAATAAATTATATATTAAGGTTTTAATATTCATTTTTATCTTCATCCTTATTTAAGTAAGATAATATTTATATCCGTATCTATATCCGATCAAATGTGTCATTAAAGTTGGAATAGCACATGCTGCTACAGATTATTTGTGCTGCCTACGTCTAGGACTCCTCCCTGCCAATACTTGTATGTATCTCCTAACCTTTTTTATTCAAAAAAAAAAAAAAAAAAAAAACAGAGCATCCTTACATAACTTCCTGCATAGTGGCAGGAAAAAAAATGTACTATCAATTGCTCATTTTATTCTATTTACCACTTAAAGATTTATATTTTGTAGTACAGGTTGACTTACAAACCAACATGAAAAGATTAAGAAATATTTTCCCATTTCATATTCTCCATCCCTTCAAGAGGATATAACAAGGTCATCCTATCATCTTGTTTTATTGTATTTACTAGCTAAAACTTTATATTATAGTGAAGCTTGACTTGGAAAATAACACGATGGGATTATATTGTAGTGCAAATTAATTGTTGAGTCGACCCCATTGTCTCAAAAGCAGAGATTCTCCGAACCATAGTATTATCCCTCAAGTCTCTAACATTTTTTCTTCATGGAATTGCCACACCACAATTGTCGTTGTCAAGTGTAAATGCAGTTCCTTTTCTAAAATTTTCTCTATGAGCTCACCAATTTCATGTCATTGTATTGTTCCTATCTTTAATACGTATCATGTTTACGAAGACAAATATGTGATATCTTCTCCCTTAATTCGTTTTTATATACAATATTATATGCGTAAATAGCTTTAGAAACAAATTGATATTGATTATTAAATGATAAAACATTAAAATAGGTTTAGAATCAACAATTGATTTACATTTACCAACTAAGTGACTAAGCTTATTTTTCTTTTTTCTCCCACCTTAACTTGTCCCGGTTCTAATGCCAGACTCCAAGCTCAACCCAACCAATTAGCCTAGGGAGTTGCTATTTACACTGCCCTTTATTTCTAATGCACTCTCTTTTGTAATTTATTTTCCCAAAATACCCTATATTTCATAAACTAATGCACTCCCCTCTACTTGGCCCTTTTGATGGTATCCCTTATCTTGATGTTGAAAGGTCCACCTTGAGGCTTGAGCACATGTTCGTCACTGTAGCAAGAGTGGGTTCTTTGTTATTGGATCTAATGATGTAGGTTTAAGTTGGATCTATGATCCTCTTTGTTGGGTTAATGAGGGTGTTGAGCAATGGTGGAGATTAAGGAGAAACAAGAAGATTTCAGAAGAAAACAAAAATGATTTTTATCAGATTTTGATAGGTACTTGGATTTAGGGATGAAGTTGCACTGGTGCTTTATAAAACTAGAGATGAAGTCCTTGGTATGACAACGAGGATAGTGGTGATGGAGAGGAATTGAGGTCGAAGATAGTAGTAGGAGAAGCAACCATGTAGGCAATCGGCATAAGGAGCACCGTGGTATTTTAATTTCTAAAGCACAGGATATTTTGGGGGGAAATTTTCAAAAGGAGAGTGTATTAGCCACATGTGGGAGTGCAAATAGTAACTCCCTTAGCCTAAACAAGAAATGAAACGCTGTTGACTCATTACCAGGCCCAAATAAATGTGTTCGGGCTGGAAAATCCAGTTGCATTATGTCGCAGACTAATGTTATTCATACCAATAAATTATTTAACATACCTCCCTTTTTTTTCTCAGCAAATGCTAATTTATTAGTTTTATTAGAAATGTTAGTTGGAAGAAATGAACTCACAACCTTTTCCTCTTCTTCCTTCATCATTCTTCAACCATTAGACTAACCTTATATTTCTTTCCTTTTTTATATTTGTTATTATCCAAAATGCCTTTTTATTTATACTTTTTCTAATTATCCAAACTCTCTGCCCCTACTCGTTGCTAATGACGAAGGCAAAGATGAACCGGAGCAACTTCATCAAGACATTTAAATTATTATCTCGAATTCCAGCCAACCGGAGCAACCAGATTCCATATTTATACCCACCTTGTCTACTTCAAAATACCTCCAAGCCATGCTTTAAATAAACCTACCCCTCCATTATCTAAAAACGCATTGTATACAGTGCAGCAGCCAACAAACTAATAAAAAAACTATGGCTCTTCTTGCAATCATTAGTATTAGAATAGATTTCCCGAATGTAGTCTGTATTGTAATGATCAGAATTAGTTATAAAGCCATCCTCGGCAGAGTTTTGTGCCATATATTTTAGCCAAATTCAGTCACATAGTCCTGATCTATATCAGGATACCTCCATCCCAACATCTTGGATAATTAGGGAGAGGTATGAATAAAAGGGCATTTTAGAAAATAACAAATATAAAAAAGGAAAGGGAGGTGTGTTGAATAACTTTGGGAGTGTGAATAATATTTTATGCTAAACTGTTGAGACCACGTTT
This sequence comes from Glycine max, assembly GCF_000004515.6. NCBI lineage: Eukaryota > Viridiplantae > Streptophyta > Magnoliopsida > Fabales > Fabaceae > Glycine > Glycine max. The sequence continues at coordinate 45,082,250 of NC_016089.4, read as the reverse complement.
TAGAAAAAAATCATTCTTAAATAGAAAGTACTATACCGGATATCATTCAAGTTAGTACGAACTATCATTTTATCAACTTATATGCTAGTTTCATTTAAGATCAAGCCAATTAAACTCAATTTCTGATATTTTGTAAAACTATATAGTGGAATGACAGGTTTGCATTTCTTACACAATAGAAATATATTTTTATTACATATTTTTTTAGTGAAATCATGTCTTCGTGAAAAGATTATTTTTGAAAAAAAATTTAATGTTTATGTACTAAGGGTACAAAGACGTGTATAAAATTATTTTATAATATCATTTAGTCATAAATTATTGTTTTGAATTATTTTAAGATGATCATTTTAAAATTTAACAAACTTATTATTATTATTATTATTATTATTATTATTATTATTATTATTATAAATTGAATGATTTATGTAAAAAAATTTACATTGTTGGTATATAACTTTTTTTTTTCTTTGAAAGAATGGAGCATTTGAATTAAAATTAAAAGAAAATATTTGTCTACATTTGTAGATAACCATTGGCTCATAATATGAAACAGGAAATGCTCATTTCTTTGTTTTCTTTTCTTTTTATAGTATTTTTTTTAAAAGATATAAGAAATTGACAAAATTATCAATATTTTTTTTACAGACAAAAAATTAGTCCCTTCACAATTTCCGTGCATCACCTAGGTTTTCTGTCTAGTGTATAATATAGTGTGTTTAACAAGTTAATTTAATAATTTATAAGTTGGTTTGACTAAATAAACTTGTGGAGAAAGTAAATTGAGATAACTTGTATAAGTCGACTTATACTGTTATACATAAATTAATTTTAGTTTATTGATAAGAATTATATTTTTCTTAATTTTTCTTATATAAGTATTTATTCGGCCGTAGTGGATTAAGGGTCCAGTTCATGGAGTAAGACATTTGCTTCCAAGACTGACAGTTAACTACTTCAGACCTTACGGTCCCTTTGAAATTGAGACTCAACGTGCCTAAAATAATTTCAAGCTTATCCAGCAAAAATTTAATTTTCAATTGAATATTTTGTAGATGGAACCTAGTCTTCTGACGGTGAATGTTATTAAATAGAAAAATAAGATTAAAAAAAAAATTCAAATGCTACATATAACCATGCATACTTGGATAAATACCATATGAATTTTTGACCCACTTTTTTCATCTTTATCTAACCTAATTTATTTTTCTTTTGCGTATTGAAATTCGAATTCCTGACATTATATTCCCAACCTCCTCCACTACAGCCTTAATTCTTATGTCATGCTCTACTAAAATAACATGTGTAGAAGCATGTGGTGAAGTATTTGATAGCACTAAACTCAGATAATCACTTTCCAAACTAACTGAAACAACTCAGTTTCAACAAATCAAAATTGCATCAGAAGCGAAGCCAGATTTCACTTTTATCTGTCTTTTTCTCTTTTTCTTCTCGGATGGCATAATTTTAGATTATAAGTTGGAAAGCATAATTCTTTAGAATCTTTACAACTAAGTTTCAACAAACTGAAGTTGAATCAAAAAGCAAAAGAAGCATAATAAAACATTTTCGTATGCAATTAAATGCACTTTTTTTTTTGGCAGTGGTAAAAATTTAAAAGCATAAATGCTCTTTGTCACTCAAAAACGTGTGCAACAAAGAATATGTCAACTTCCCAAGAACAAGAACAAATGCCTTAAAAGGAAAGCACTGAGCAGAAAATTCTATCTCTATCATGGTCTGAGGTCGGGTGTTGATGTATTATAATTGTTTTTTTCTTTTCTTTTCTTTTGGCCAAGATTTATCTTAGAATTTGAAGATACAAAGATGTTGCCCAAGAATAGAACACAGCCAAAACAGGATGGTGTATATAATAGTATATTTAGGAATTAAAACACATTTAACAACTTTCCAATTATTATACAAAATCTTTCAAAAATATTTTAAAAGAAAGCAAGTAATACTTCTTTAAAAATATATTTTAAAATATTTTTAACCTAATAATTTTTTTCATAAACATTTTCTTTTTGAAACAATTTTATTTGAGACACTATTAAACATTAAATGTGAATATCTCTTTCAATCAAATTTTAAATTTTAATTCATCGTGTTATATGAGATTAGGTCTTTCTATTGGACTCCACTATCAGTACCAATTAAATTTGTTAATGCAATAATATATATCATTTTTAATTGAGATTTGAAATTTAACTTGGTATATGGTGATTCATGCCTTTTCAAATGTCATTAAGTTATTTAATTATGAGATCCTACATTTAAATTTCATTGTCCTCGTTATATCCTTACATATTTACATGCTCTGCTTTTCTTGAATTTACTTGTATTTTGTATTTCAAACAAAAAATTAGTTGAATAAAAAATAATTTCACGATGAACTTTTGTTTTGTCAACATAGACTGCCTAATAATAACCTAGAGAGATATACTCTTTAGTTTTATCTTAACGAGTTTGAACCTTAGCTGTCACTTCAAAAAAGCTGATTCGTATTTTTAATTATACCTCTTAATGTGATGGGTGAGTAGTTAAGATTGTTTGAAGAAAAACAACTTTGGATCATCACAGAAACTGATTCTTTTCTTCTTAGCATTAGCGTCAATGAAACCTCCAAATTGGAAGAAATGTGTTTTGACATTATTATGCAGAGCTACCTCGATCCCTCACCACCTTAGGCACACAGTTATTGAAAAACTATAGGCCAGAATATATGACTTTACCTCACTGCTAGACACAACGCAATCCGACTAAAAATAGGAGGGAGAAACAATGTAGATATATTCAAACAAATTATTCACAAATTCACGCATAATAATCCTCTAAAACTGAAGTAGTAAATATAGTGGGGAATAGAAACCCCCAACAAAGATTCAGAATAACAAAATCTAAGGAGAAAAAAAGGTAGTAAGAGTGTAAGACAAAGGACATACACAGCTGGTTTTCTATAATTCCTCAAATGAATAAACAAACAAACAAACAACACTTGTGTAATATGCATACCAAAAACAGGCCAACGATGAAATAATGAGGTATTTCTTCAATTCTATATTCAAGCTTGGGTGTGGCTAATGATGATATAAGGGGTCTTTCTTCAATTCTGTATTCAAGCTTGTGACACACCCGAGTCAACAGAATAGTACTGTTGGGAAAATCCATTATCAGCATCTTTAAAATCATGGTTCTTCCCTTCCTCTTTCTCTAAACTAGGATGACAAATTTCCTCAATCTTGCTTGCCACCACATCCATTGAAGGTCTCTTGTCAGGATATTGAGCGGTACATTCAAGGGCAAGCTGCAAAAGCTTGACCATTTCCTCCTCAACATTTTGGTACCTTAGAAGCTCCATGTCAAATACCTCAGTGTTCCACTCATCTTGAACCACAGATTGGACCCATCTTGGGAGGTCCACCCCTTCCTCAGTTAGTGAAGAATGAGTAGGAGCCTTCCCTGTAAGCAGCTCCAAAAGCATGATACCAAAGCTATAGACATCGGCCTTTTGGGATATCTTGCGTGCATCAGTGACCTCTGGCGCACGGTAACCAGACACACGGTTTGGTGTAGAGGTTGGGAGAGCAAGGTAAGCAAGGCCAAAGTCAGAGACACGAGCTTCAAAAGTTTTGGTGAGAAGGATATTCGATGACTTGATGTTTCCATGGGAGGATGTTGGGCCATGCGAATGAATGTATGCAATCCCACGAGCAGCACCAAGGGCAATGGCAGACCTTGTTTCCCAATTCAGTGGAGTCCTCCCTACTCCACCATTTGCTATAACAACAAAAACAGAAACATATATAAGACTAAAATGTCAGATCATGGTGCTTGACTTCATAGCATCCAAATTAAAAAAAAATTGCATCCCAATTCAAATTCATTGCAGTTTCATTCAACTACAAATTACCAAATGCAGCCTACATTTTTCATTTCATCAGAAGTAGAGCCTTTGAGCCTCAGACTACATTTCACAAGTGAAGAAGAATTTAACAACCAATCACTAAATCCTGGAGCCTTACATAGTCAACATTACTACAAAATAACTTTTTAAGTGTTAGAAAGTACAATCCTGAAAGAAAACATTTACTGACGACAAATTTTCCATTAGAACATTGAGGATCAGCTGAAGACCTAATTAAGAGGCAAAAAACTTCAGCTTTCTCAGATTATTTTTTAGACACCAGACTTCACTCTTGATACAAGATTCTCTCTCCCTTGGACATAATCTAGTGCAAGTATGCATTGGCGTCCATTATATATCCAAACTAGAATATCAAACATCAATTTTGTCACTAAACCAAACCCTTTTAACTCAGAAAAAGTAAACCAAAATCCGACAAGCAGAAAATGTGATAAAATGAAGGCACACTCTAGACAAGACAGTTAGCAGAACTGAAAACTAGGCCATGACAGTACATTACAAAACTGAACAAGAAACAACAACAAAAGCATAGAGAAACATAAAAACAACAAGTAGTCACCCAAAGAGATAACATGGAGTAGACACAAGAACAACCACAATCATTCATTCACCTGAATTAGAAACGAAAGCAATTAGCACAAAGACAGAGAAAAAAGAGAAGACACTATTGTCCAAAAACAACAACAACCAAGCATGAAAGATGGGGGTACCAATTACCATGTAAGAGAGCAGATAAGCTTCCCATAGGCATGTAGTCATACACAACCAGCTTCTCATCCCTGCTAAAGTAATAGCCCCTTAGTGAGACCAAGTTGTGATGAACCATCTTCCCCACTTGCTCAATCTTCTCCCTGAATTCCTTCTCTGTTGCAGTAACATCCTTCAACCTCTTCACTGCCACACTCGCCCCCATCTCCATCGTCGCCTTATAAGTCGTCCCAAACGTGCCTTTCCCTAAAACTTCAGCTGAAGCCCTCAACAGCTCATCCAAACTAAACACTCTACTCACATTCCCAAAAAACACCAAACTCTTATTATCTCCGGCACCACCACCACTACTACTCCGAATCTCACTCTTCTCCACCGAACCCGCCACTGCCGAACCTGAATTCCCGCCACTCTCACGAGACACCACTTCACCTTCCACAACACGCTTCTCAGGTGGCAAAGTTTCATTCTCATTTTTCCTATTATTTTTTCTACACAAAAAGAACAAAAGCAACAGAATCAACAACACACCAACCACGGAACCAATCACAATGCCCGCAATGGCGCCACCGGATAGTTTACCCTTCTTCTCCTCAGTTCCGGGGCAAAGCTGCAAAGGCTTCCCGCAGAGCAGCGAGTTTCCGAGAAAAGCGGTTCGGTCCAGACGCGAAAACCGGTTCGGAATGGATCCGGTTAGCGAATTAAACGACACATTAAACTGATCGAGCGGCGGAGCATCGAGGTCAGGGATCGAACCAGTGAAATTGTTGCGTTCGAGATAAAGAGTGGCCAAACGAGTGAGGCTATTGAACTTTGGCGAAATCTCGCCGCTGAAATTGTTGTTACCTAAATTCAACCTCACGAGATTCTGCAACGCGAACACCGAATCGGAGACTTGGCCGGAGAAGAAGTTTCCCTGTAGATAGAGGTTACGGAGAGCTTTCAGGTTAGCGAAATCATCGGGGATTTGTCCGGTTAGCGCGTTGAACCGGAGAGAGAGCGTCTGCAGTTCGGTGAGGTTGCCCAAACCGGAGGGAAGCGAACCGGAGAGACCCATCGCGGGAAGACGCAGCATGATTACTCTCCCGCTGGCGCAGACCACGCCGGTCCACGAACAAGGGCTTGTTTGGGTGGCGTTCCATAACAAAGTGCGTCCCCCCACCGCGCTTCGGAGTAACAATAACCCGGCTCTGTCCGAAGCTAGATCCGAACCTGCAATGGTTAAGATAGTAAACATAAACACTAACAGAATCGCTTCTTTGACTCGCGCGGACTTCATTTTAGTGGTTCAAGTCGTCCGAGGTAATCTAGTTTAATTCTAGTCCAAGTATTTAAGACAGCTGCATATATCGGACTCGAACCCAAAAGCTCTGAACGTGCTTGGTGGTGGTATTGATGTCGTGGTTGGTTAGGGAATTGGCGCCATGGGGGAACAAACATGAAACAACATGGGACTGAGGTGTTGCTGTGCTGAGGAAATAAAAAGTAAATACTAAAAACTAAAACAAGAGAGAGTGGTGTGAGTGGCGTGAGGGGAGGGTGGTGGGTGGTGGGTGGTGGGTGTCACGTATTATAGCAAAGCCTCTGTTGCGAGAAAGAGAAATGAGAGAGAATCGAAGGTGTTTTTTTTCAGAGGGGAAGTGGTAGCGTACGTTCACGTGCAAGGAGAGACCGGTGTGTCGCGCGGGTGACCGGTGTTTTATTTTCAGATTTAAAGAAAACGTGAGGAAGTGATTCATTGCTCTGGAATATGGAAAATTTAGATGATCAAAAATATGACAAATTGATTTAATAGATAATTAAATTAGATATTAATTTATTGTAAAACTAATCATTGAATATTATAATTTAATAATAAAATAATTTCATAAATTTAACCACAAAATCATTTTTTAATTTTTCTTAAGGGGAAGGTTCGGAGTCGGGCCCGCATGTTGGAGTGGTCCAGATGAAACTTAATATGCCTCTGATTCGTAGCGTGGCCTCCGAGCTGGATCTCCTGTACAGGAAAAAACTAATTTTATGCATGTGGAGTGTCATATTTGTTTTTTTTTTCTTTTTTTTTTGATTAATTCTTTCTTTTTTATATAAAAAAAAAATTAAGGCTAGCTATTTAGAAAATGGAAAGTGGACTTTTTTTTTTTTTGCTGTTTGACTAACTGGTAGTGTAGTTTGATGAAAGTTTATTTTTTCAACGGAATTTGAGACTAGTATGTAGTAAAATGACTTGTTTGAATATTAAAATTAGACAATTTTTCAAAATGGTGGATATCTTGTAAGATTTTTTTAAAGTGAAATAAAGATAATTTAAATATCTTTTAAAACGGAAACAAATTAAGTTCTTTATTTTCTGTCTTAGTATGAATATCTACTCTCATCTCTCTTTCCTCTATTCTCCCTTTCTCATCTTTCATATATCTCTTTTTTTCTTCTTTTTTTTCTCAATTACATCTCTCCCCTCCCTCACTCTTTTCTACACATTGCTTTGGCTCTTTTTTCTACACCACTTTTCTTTTCTTACACCTCTCTTAAATCTTAATTCATATTTATAAATAAATATATTTTTTAGCAATAAAATATATATTTACATATTTATTAGTAATAAAAAATTATCACTGTTTACTCTTTTCAGTCTTTTTTTTATCAAACAGCATTTTCACAGTCGTAAAATTATGTTAAAATAAAAATCCTAAGTACTTAGTATATGATTTTGTACCTTTAAAAAAAAGTATATATTTTGCATTTATTCGCTATCTAAAAAATGCATAATTAATCATTCCATTTAATACATTTTTCTATTTTACTAATTACTTTCTTTTCATTTTTTAAGTTTTGACTAACATTTATGGTAAATCACTAACAATTACTAAAATAAACATTTATTGCAGTCAAAAATAGATTTTATATTAAAGCATTTTTAAAAGTAAACATTCATAAAGAAAACTTTACAAATTATGAAATTAAAGTAGTTTTTAAAATAAAAAATTCAAACAAAAAAATAAACATTTTCTCTAAACAAAATATTGTAAAAAAATTAATTAATATAATTAAATTTTTATGTATCTTAAATTTCTTAAAATTTTGAATCTTCATCCCATACACAACCATAAAAAAAAAAAAATGTATTTAAGGGGCAAAAATCCCAGTAGGCAGCTACTAAGCCTTTCCGTTGCCTCTTGTAATGGGCCATTTTCCTTTTGAGCAATTGGTCTTTTTTTTTTCCTTAATGAAATACTACTATTTTTTTACTACAGATTTCTACCAACGGAAATCTCATTTCACCTTTGCTTTCGCCTTTCGTTTCATTGAAAAGGTTAAAGGTATAGGAAAAAAAAAGGTTAAAAGCGTTTACGTCGAAGATGATAAAACTCTTAGAATAGCAACTTTACATTAATTATTAACTAGTATTTTTAAATTTTATTAAAAAACATTTTTGATAAAACAAAAAATAGATCAAGTCTTATTGTTGCATAATTTTTTAATTTTTAATGTTTTTAATGAAAAATTTTCTCAGGCAACCAGAAATTTATTCAAATATTTTGCATTTATATTATTGAAAGAACATATAATATAAAATTATTCTAATGATATAAGAGACTTATTTCTTTCTCACCCTCGTTAAATTAGGATATATATGTTTTGTAGTCATTAATTTGGAATAGCATGTCCCGCTTTAGAACTATTTAAATATTCTTAAGTATATTTAAAATAAAACATTTTAATTTGTTTTTAATATAAATATATGTTATAAAATTATTTTTGATATAAATATATGTCTCAAGAATATTTATTTATTTTTACATAACATTTTTATTTTATTTTAACAAGTATCTACAAATATTTGTTAGTGTCCGTGAATATATATATAAAATCGCGAGTACTCACTTTACATATACTTGTTAAGTATGGATGAGTATGAAAGAACTATTACCTGTATCTATCTCATCCCATTATCATCTTTATCAAAGACTCAAATAAAAAAAAGTTGGAGAAAAATAATTGTCATCATTTTATACTTATGATACATGAAAGTGAAAATATTTTTTGTACACCAAAAGATTTTTATCTAATTAATATGATAAATGTTATTAATATGTGTCTCTACATGGGCAACAGAAAAACCCTTAAAAGTAATACTAATAAATTTGTAAAAAAGTAATAACTAATAAACTCCTTAATTCTTATCAATGAAATACAAAGCATAGAGATTGCGATAAATTAATTAAGGTGAAAATTTAAGCAGAGATTCTTCATTCTTACTATTGTATTTTAATTTAATAAGGTAAGAAGAAACTATAGTTACAATTTTAAAAGTATTATTATTTCTTTAAAAATGAGGATTCACCTTTAAATATTAAATAAAACAAATACTGATAATGAAGTAATCGTGGTGGTTGAGGCACATCGTAAGAGTTGAAACTATTCTTTATTGCACTACGAAAGAGCTAATAAAAGCTACCCTGTTATTCATGATTTTGTCTTTTCAGCTAAGTGCAATAATAGTCTTCGTTGACAACTAATATGCTATAAGATTCTTTTGTTAGAGCACGAAAATAAGTATAGTACTTAAGATAGAATAGAAGTTTAACTCAAAAATATGTTTATGAAACAATCCCAACTTTAACTGAATTAAGATAATATTTCTAAAATACAATTCTAGTTTGATACACCAATTTCATGTTTAACCTAAACCCTTTTATGTACCTAAATTAGATGAGGGGATCAAGTTATTCAAAAGTAATTTTAAGAGAGTTATTTTTTATTTTTATCATTATTTTTAAAATCTTATTATTATAATGAGTAATTAATTTTAATTATTAAATTTTAAAAAATAAATAATGATGATGATAAGGAGTAATTTTCTTAGAGTTACTCTAGGAATAATTTGATTCTTTTTATATTAGATATTTAGAGAAATCGAGAAGTTAAGATCATGCTTGTATAAGAAAAAAATATAGGGAAGAATTGTTATATATACATACGAGGAAAAAAATCTTCTGAAGTTTTTATATATATAATAACATCCAAAAAAAGCTTTTAAATTCAATATTTCATTGTCTTTAAGGATGCTCCAAATGCATATCAAGTAAGAGGTAAGTTATTTCTTTGAAAAGAATTAATAATAATGAGATAATATTTGACTATTCCCAAAAGCAACAAAAAAAGATGGCCAGAAATGGTCATGAAGGATATAAATAGACAGAGACTAAACTTTTTTTTCCTCTCAATCAAATCCCCCTATTCATGCAACTGTTGTCCAAGTCAGAAGACTTATAAATAGTTTAATAGGCTTATGTAACTCACAAAAAAAAAAATTATTATTAAATAGCAGATACTTCGTATTCTTATATATAAGAATCTATTACTCAATTTATTAAGATTTAAAAAAATAATTAATTTAATTGATAATAATAAATTTTTCTTTTTTAAATTATTCTTGTAATTAATGTTTTTTTTTAATTTTTTGTCAATATGTTATCTTTATCTTTATTTTTTAAATTAGAGATATTTTTAATATAAAAATTATTAATACAAAATTTTTATAAATTAAGTCTTATAAAAAATATCATTTTAAATTTGAGTCTTATAAATAATAAAAAAAATAATTCAGTTTTAGTTTAGTATTTAATATTTACATACAACAGTGATAATCCATACATTATCAAAAATTAAAAATAACAACAATTTCAATTGGTCAAATACTTATAATATCATGATGACAACACTTTTTTCCGGAGTAGGGTCGTATCAAGCCGGTGTGGTGTTAGGCGTTAGCAGTTAGCCACTAGCCGAAACTGGTTGCTATTGAGTGGGAAAATAGTTCGTCTTCCTAATTAGTGTTAGGAAAATTTAAAAAATTAACAGACAAAAAGTTTTATTAAAAATATACTAATGACAGTTATAATATTAAAAAAATTTAATTTTAATTTTAATAAGTGATTAATTTTGCAAAAAAGTTTTATATGTTAAGTATGTACCGAACCGAACTCATTAGTTATTACTATTATTAATATAAGTTATTTTTTGAGTCAGTACATAATATTTATATTTATTAATTTTATCAACGATCATCTTAAATGGATTTTCTTTCCTTAAAATTTAAATTTAAGACTTTACTTAAAATAGATATGAGTAAGTTTTACTTATTGTTTAATTTACTTCAAATAAAATTAAAAATCTCATTACATTTAATTAGCATAATTAATATCCACAACCAATCCTTTTATAATACATAAAAAAAAATTCACTGTTATGTGAACTTGTTTAACTTCATTTTTATTTGAAATAGATTAGACAACTCCTTTCAATATAATATGACTTCCTACTTTTTCGGTGCGACGGACCAATTAGGCATAATGCCTGTTACAAGTGATTGGGTGGTGAATTTGGAATTTGGAGAATAACACGTGTTGATAAAACATTGGTTAAGGCAAATAACAAAAAGGTAACATGTTGGCTCCATGTTCCTGTCGTTTTAACAACAGCCAACTGGGGCCATTTCATAGCATATCAGTGTTAGTACATAAGCCTTTCCCTAACTTAAACGTTATAACTTATAATACCTCTCCTCCTGCCAACACGTAAAAGTTTTTTTTTTTTTTTTTATGGATAAATTATCAAATTTATCTCCGGAGGCAGCACTATATGTATTTGAGGATGAGTAAATGTATTTTCTTATTTTAATAAAATTACATGTATTTATTTTTAAATTTTGTATTACTATTTTGCATCTCCTAATTTTATGGTCGAATCTCCTTAATTATTTTTTAGAAACGAGGATAAAAAATGTATGTCTTTATTTTAATAAAATTAGAAATATTAATCTTAAAAATTTATATTTACACCTCCTATTTTTATGTGTTTGAACTTATTATTTCTTTTTTCTCACTCTTTTATATTATTAGATTTTTTTTTATAAATAAATTGTCTCATTAGTCCCGAGTTTAAAATCTTTCATTGTTTATCTTTGAAAATATGATGTAGTAACAAATTAGTTTATAAAAAAAAATATAAATTTAATTTCTGAATATAAAAAAATATAATAAATTAATCCTACAAATAATTTAATAACAAATTAATCTTTAAATTTTACAACTTATCATCGAATTAATTCTTATCATTATAACTTAATGATAAAATAATTTTATAAATTTAACGATAAAACTAATTTAACATATTTTTTATATATTAAAAAATTAAATTTATATTTTTCATCTTTCAAGAATCAATTGATTACTATACATTTTTGGAGAAAAAATTAGATATTCACCCTTTTCTATTTTATCAATTATCATGTTGTACATAATATTTTTATATTAAACAATTATTATGAAAGTCAATAATTGTATCATAAAAAATAATATAATCAATTAATAATAATAAAAATTTTATATTATAAGACTTTATTTTAATTAAGTCTACAATGTTACTACCTCCTTACACAAATATATCTTGACTTTGCCTCGGTGGAGCCCACGAGGGACCTTTTAGTTGGATAGGAAAGGACATGCGCATTGAATTGCAAGGTTAATCTGCAATTCTGCACCCTGTTGGACGTTTATTTTATTGTTGGAGGAAAAGAATTGAATATGAAAGAGAAAGAAAATTAATTTCTTCTTTGGTTACAGAAATAAACTAATTTTGCTCATGTCTATTAATTAATACTTTTTGACATATGTGGATGCTGATTAGTGCTTTCTGTTTGTTCTTCATTTTGGACATTACATAAACATAACCCTTTATTTCTGTTTCCGTGTAAGCATTGCCTTGTCCTCTTATAAGCATGTACATGTTATAATCACAAGGTATAATGAAGAAAAATATAATGTATATGAACCACCCCATTCTTAATCACAATCTTTTGATTTTTGGCCTTTACATATACCGATTCTTATGGACCAAGAAATCTTAATTAGTTGTTTGATTTGATGAAGTTACTTCAAACAATATATAGTATATACTACTATTTCATTACACGCTTTATTTATTAACTCCGGGGAATAACTCTTTCCACATCGTTCCTTTTTATTCAGCCTGATACCCACTGCATGCATTGATTAGTTTTCTTAACCAGGTAATGACACCTTTAATATTGGCTAGAAATTACTCACCAGGACTCTACCATTAGGATTTCTTACATTCACAGATTCAGCTAATAAAAATTGTTGGCTGAATCAAATTAAACGGTTCATATATTTCATCTCAGCAATTTTAACTTAATTACTAATATATATTTGAAGTATATGAACTCTTTGATTTTCATCCAACAAATTTGATTTATGAATGCGTAAATATAGAAAATCTATTTTAACTGGATATATGGATTGTGGAGTTGGGTTACTATAGGAAAATCATTGTGATCGAGGAGACCAAACCATTTTCTGCAGTAGTTAACATAAAATAGAGATAAGAGTTAGTTTGCATAAACAACTTAATTAAGTATTTATTGAATAAGTATATTTATCATATACTTATCTATAAATTGTTTTCTCGTGTTGAAAAGAAAAAGTAGATTAAAACCATTTAATGTCATATAAGTTGTAGGCTTTGCATGTCAAATGATTATCCAATTTGGAATCAAAGGCAATAACCTTCAATTAGTATTTAATGGACATGACAACATGTATATATGTAGAATCACAACAATGATATAATCTCTTTATCCATACATAAATTTAAATCACGTTATCATTTAATTGATGATATTGATTCAACAAAATTTTTAATATTGAAATATAAAACAATAAAAATTTATTAAAGGCCTATAACAAAATTTAGTTATTTATAAGAAATCTTAAACAAATTTAAGTCATAAAACAACCAAAAGATATAAATACTATTTTCTCTTTGTCCATTTTTTTATTTGGATTAAGTAAATATTTAGGGTGAATTTTAACCAATTTGAAATCCTATTATTTGAATATTTTATTAGAATTTTTTGCATAAAAATTGCCCAAAAAATTATACAAGGAAGAAAAAATAGAGAAATATAAAATATGAAAAAATAAAAAACAATAATAGTGCTGAAAAAAGTGTTGAATGAAGAAAAATGTTAATAATACATATTAATATTTTATAATGCACTTTTATTATAACATTTTAAAAAAGTATTTATCAAACATGGATGATTCGAGTCACATAGGATTTTGGTGACATGGGTCAACTCTTCTCTACTTGACGTCACTCTACAAAATGTCACTAGTTTAGGTGACTTAGTGATTTGGTGGTATCACCCTATATGGCTTCACCTAGTCAAACATGTTTCTTTTTAAGATAGCACAACCTTTCTGAATTGGTGACACCACCCTACATAGTTTCACATAGGTGATGCTTGGCTTCATGTAGTTCTTATTTAATAATATTTCTATTAAATATTATTATAAAATTATTTTACCTATTAAATTTTTTAATTAAAACCATTTTCCCTACAAAACTAAAAAATGCCCAAAATAGTTTTCTATTAAACTTTATTCATCAACTATACTATTTTCTATTAAATTATTAAATAAAACATTTTTTATACAACATTAAATTTATATACTACTATATTTTTTTCTACAAATCACAACATTAAAATTGTATATAAATATATTTTTTCTACATAGTCCAAAAATGCCCAAAATATATTTCTATTAAACTTGTGTGAAGCCATGCAGGGTAACACCTCCAAGTTAGAAAGACTATACTATTTTGAAAAAATATGTCTGACTGGATGAAGCCACCTGAACAGGTAACACTTTGCAAAGTGACACCACCCATGTGTAACTAGGGTTATCGAAATCCTATGTAGCTTGAATCACCCACTCTATAAATACTACCTCATGTCCTATATATAAGCAACAAATTAACTTTTTCTTTGGTCCTAATTATAAGAAACACTAACTAGTTTTCAAACTTATCAAGGGTTAAATTTCTTTTATACCCTTAATTCATTGTTAACTCTATTTATTAGGCATTCACTCATTGGATTATGAGTATTAACATTAAATGAGATCATCACTTACAATATTTAAACTTAATGACACTTTTAGAACAAAATTTAAATTTATGATAGTATTAAATGTAACTACCACTTTTCTTAGTCTTGATGATTTGCCCTATGTTTCTTGTATATAGAACGAAAGGTAGTACATTAGAGACCAACTTAAAATGATATTTAGTTAGCAAAAATGACCCATTATGATAAAAAAAAAACCCACTAAAATTTATTAAACTTGAGCCTAGTTTCAAAGCAAATTTATTCTTGTAAAATTGAGTTGGATTTGGCTCTCTATTTGTTTTTTAGCCTTATGCTCTATTTGGTTGAACAAATAAAAAATACAAACAGAAATATTATTTATCAATAATGATTGACATAAGTGGTAGCAACTTGGATCTTTTAATCGAGTGATTCAAGATTTGAATCTTGATTGATCCCTTAGTATGAAATAAATCATATTGGAAAAGAAATATTCACCTAATATGTGCTTATAGTCCCCAACAAAAATTAATTATCACTTTTCACAAAATTATTTCGTATTAATATCATGATGAGGAAAAAATAAAACACAAATGTTGTCTCAAAATTTGGTGTGGATGATTTTATGCAGAAATAAGTTACTAGTTTGTAGGTGCAGAAAACATTAGGAGGTGTTTGGTTTGATTGTTTTCTGTTTTCATTTTCACTGAAATAGAAAATGGTGATGAAAATGCGTTTAGTTGGATTTTTGAAAACATTTTCAGTGAAAATATTTTCCCAAATGAATCAAAAACTGAAAACAATAAAATCTCATTTTCAGTATTTTCAGTTAAAATTAGAAACCTCATTTTGGGTAAAATGAAAATCCGGTGGCAAGGAATGCAATTTTAAGCAAATTTAAAAATACATTTTCTTTTGAAAACACATTTTTAGTGTTTTTAGTTCTTGAAAACAGAAAACAAGAAGTCAAACCAAATATGTTTTTAGAATTCATATTTTTTAAAAATGAAAACAGTTTTCAGAAAATAAAAATACAAACTAAACACACCCTGAAATTTTTTATTTTATCCATACAAAGTAACTTTACAAAAAAAAAAATTCTATTCTATTCACAAAAAAATTATTTCTATTCTATTTCTCACATATTTATTTTAAATCAAACAATAAACATATTACTTTATTTATATTCTATTTCTCTTTTTTCAAATTATTTCTTTTGTTTTCATTTATTATATTTCTCTTTTCTAAATCAAAGTCAGCTTTAAAGAAATCCACTAAATAAAAGATATCTCAAAAGACTATTAGTAACAATGTGACAAAAGCATGTAGGTGGCAACAGTGACATGCAATGATTAGAGGATGTTAATAACACTGATTGGAAGATGCTAGTGATAAGCCATCTTAGATACTTTTTCGTTTCACCGCAAACAATATTCATATTCATTTAATAAAAAGAATGTGGCCCATCGTCCATTTTAAAAAACCCAGCCAGAACAAGGCCCAAGGCGATTGATTGGGGTGATCATCTTGCTAATGGCATAGGTAACAACTCTATTTAATTATTTCTGCAACTCATTTTAGTTCAATAACTATACAATGTGAGTCCACTTTTTTCACTTAATAAGTCAGGAGGATTATATTTTTTTTAAAATCATAAATCATAGATGTTCAATCCACTCGTCTAAAGACTAATCTTATTTTTTATACTACTGTTTGTTCAAGAAAATTTTACATAATAAAAATTAAAGTTTTCTAACTAAATAAATCATTCTCACTTATATGAATATAAAATATAAAAAGAGTTATATAAAAAATTGTTGCTTACATATAAATTCCTAATAATAAATAATTTCTATTGATACAATTTGTTAAGGTATCGTTGTTTGACAGTAAAATAGTTTTTGTAATTGCCTTTAAAGTTACTCTTATAGGCAGTAACAAAAATGGCTTAACAGCTCTAAAATATGATCGATCGAAGCAATTGTATGTAAAAATAAAATGATCAATAAATATAAGATTTTTGAAAGTTCTAGAGTCTAAAATTAAGAAGTCAGAATAATATAACATAATTTTTAGTTTTGGTGCTACTTATGCTTGCAAATAGAAATTGATAAAAGATTTTTTAAAGGCCCAAATCAGTACTCCCCAGTCCCCCACAGTATCAGCTCAACTGATAATCAAATCTATAGGCCAGAGACTTAGTGCATGCTTGAATAATCAAAACATTCACAACCTTCCTTTTGCGTTCAATTTGTGATGGACTATTGAATTTTGATTCGAAATTTGTACACTACAAGTTGGACTGAAAATCAAACAGGCTCTTAAAACTAATTTTCTATCTACTATTATTCACACACCTCACGTTCCTCTGAAATCTAGTTGGTAACTTGCTACCAATTACACAGCTCCAATATAATATTCACACTATTGATGACTGATTAGATGGATAGTTGGATAGAGTATGCCTCATTTCTAATATCTGGTTTTTTTCCATACCAAATTATGTTTCCAGACGGATCAAGGTGGGAGGAATCGGATCTTTTAGACTAGTGCAAGCTCTTGGTTTATTTAGCAAGGTTTCAACAAAGTAACATGAAATTTACACAAGGTTCATATCAATCAAAGAGGGGACACTATACACACACACACATACAAAAGAACCGATATTGTCTTATTCCTTAGTACATCATTAACACATTTTTTTTTTCTTGTTCTCAATTATTATTCATAGAAACATATTCTAGATTTCAAAACCTTAAAGCCTGCTAGTGATGTTAATGTTTCTCACTTTAGGCGTTTTGGGTGTTGCATCTTTAGGCACAACTATAGTGAGGACTCCATTCTCCACCTGTGCCTTAATCTGATCCACCTTCACATTCTCTGGCAATTCAATTTCCCTTGAGAACCCTCCCTTCCCAGTGCCTCTCTCAGCCACATGCCAAACAGTATCCTTCTCCTTTGCTTGAGGCTCCTCTCTCCAAACTTCCCCTTTGATGTGAAGAATATTCCCATCCTCAATCTGCACCTTTATGTCTTCCTTGCTGAATCCTATCCACACAAATACCCATCATCCAAAACTCAATTATAATCATTCAACCACTCCACTAATCAAGTCAAACCCACAAAAAGATTTCATTTTCACCATCATACACAGAATCACCACTCAACATTCTAACGGGTCATCAAAAGTGAAGAAAGGGTGAAAGAGTGTGATAAATAAAGGACACATTTTAGATGTAATTCTAGGCAAAATTTTACTATTATTCTCCTTATTAGAATTGGAGTTTCACTTCTATAACATGTGTAACAAAAATTTACATTAAATATTAACATAGATTATCAAATCAAAGTAATTAAAACTTTGAAAAAAAAAATTCATAATTGAAGACCGGTACCAGATGATTTACAACAACAACTAATACTCTTTGTTCAATCAAATGAGCTACATCTTCTCTCAGATTAAAAAATAACATCAAAAGCACATAAATAACTCTTCAGTTCTTTTTTATACAAATATTAACATGTTACCTGGAACGTTAATTTTTAAGATGTGGGCAGTGGGTGATTCGAGCCAATCTAAGAGGGCTGTTGAGCCGGACCATTCTTTGAAAATTGGTGGGTGACCCCAGATGAAGTGTCTGAAAGGGTATCCAAAGATAGTGCCAGCCATTGATTAATGATATTACACTAGCTAGAGAAAAGAGATCTCTAGTAGAAAAACACGTTGTCTAATGATATGGTGCTTTCAATTTTTGTGATGAACAATGAAATTATAATATGTATTTTGTGTTAGTGGTCGCGGACACTCCAGAATGTTCTTTGATTGATCCTATGTTCGTCATCAATTAACAATTATCTGCTGTTATGGTTTTGGGTTCTTTTACTAAAAAGCGAAATAGGAAGTACGCTGCAACTGGGTTTTCCAATTGGAGCCCAATTATTTGGGCTTAGTAATGTAGTAAGAAGTTGCTACTGGCCCCATTCAAATTGCTTTTGGCCCCTGATCCCTTTTTTATTCCAAAAATGTCTTTTCCCCCAAATCATAATTCGTTGAATAAAATGTATAACAGAATCAAGATTCTATTGTTCAACCATTTCTCTCCCACCCCTCAAACATAACGAAATCACAAGTATATTTTTTATGTCAGCACAAACGTAACAATGAAATCACATTCCATTGTTATTTTTTTTAGCACTCCTTTAATACAATGAAATCATGATTCAGTTATTATATGTTTCCACAATACAATGAAATCACAATTTTTTTGAGTTAAAAAAAATTAAACAATAAAATTGTGATTCCGTTGTGATATTAAAAAAAACAAAATTGTGATTCCGTTGAATAAAAAAACTATAAAAAAAATATAACAAAACAAAGGGGAAGGTAAGGGTTCATTTGGGTTGGACTTGGGTAAGGAGAAGCAGAACTAGAAGGAGAAGGAAGAAAGGGGAAGGAGGAAGGATAAAGGATAAAGGAGAAGGGGAAGGGGTGCCAGGGACAGGGAGGGGGTAAAGAATTTGAAATGGGGACAGAAGGAACTTTTCAAGCTGGTGTAGGGGTCAATAACAAAACTTGAAAGGGCCAATAGGAACTCTCTGTGATATATGACTTAGAGTCTGGCGCTGGAAATATAGGACAAGTTATTGGGCTTGCAATTCGTAAAAAAGAAACACAAATACAAAAAAAAAATGGTTTTATTATTATACAGTATATATAAGATAAAATAATGTGGTTCATAATTCAAGTCTCCTTTTAATTTTCATTTTGACAATCACTTTTCAGTTCTTGACTGTGTTTTAGACTTTTAGTATATGCTTAACTTTCAGTTTCAAATCTTTTAAATATTAGATAAAAGCTAGATTATTCCATGTAACTTTAATCTAAATTATGATATGAAGATTTTCAATCCAAAACCGAAACACGGTATCCATGAAATAATATATAGCTCTTTCAAGTTATGGGAAGTTTCCATAATTCCATTCCCCATGTTACACTTTTGTTCCTTTCATTCACGGATAACAAACACAGGTACATTATTGATAGAGACAGTGTTCCGATATCTCAAAGTGAGGTACATGAGCTAATTGTGACTTGTGAGTTTTAAAAAAGAATATTGTCATTTTTTAAAAAAATTCTTAGGACTGGAATCATTTAAGATAGAGAGCTTTGCTGCAGTATATGAGGTCATTGACAAGCTAAACAAACACTAAAGATCTGCAAAATGATCCTTGGTTTGACTAGTATTGTAGTATTATTTTAGGTCAAAGAGGTAGAGTATAAACTTCTTCGTGGTAGAGTAAGTTTTCCTTAACTTAGTTGTGGTTCAAGTGTGTTTGTACAATAATCAAATCTTGTTAAATCATTCATGCAATGTTTTAATGTACCATTAAACCGATTAGTTAATCTTGTACAAATTTTAAGTAACCGTCCAAAAAGTTCGTGGGCGCACATAAGGTTGAAAAGCAAAGCAAAAATATTATACAACTTTAAAGAAACAAAAGAATAATATATTCACTTTTTTTCTTTACAAGAATGAGACATTAGACAGCACAAACTTTTATTCAAAATTTCAAATACAAATGTTCATTGTACATTCTTTTTTTTCATATGGTATCCTCCTCAAGGTTCAAAGTTCTCTTTCGAATTGAATTTTAAATTTGAAACAAAAAAAGAGTAAGTAAAATAAAGAAAGAAAAATAAAAGAAAAAAGTAAAAGAGGCACAAAAGCAAACCAATACAGGAGATTGGGAGGGCAACTAGTGAAAACTGATCGACATGTGCTCATGCCACTTTGAATCTCAAGCTTAATTTAATTTATTTACCTGCATGGGAAAGATACAATAAAAAAGAAGGAATCATGTTAGAATATTTGTTGAATCATTTTCTTTTCTTTTCTCAATACAATAAACCAAATTAAAATATATGAAAAACGGAAAAAAAAAGTACATATATACTACTTACCCTGTCGCCCACAAATCTTGCTCATGAAAGCAAAGAAAATAATAAGTATGGCCACTCCCGCTAATGATCCAATAATTATAGAAAATGTCTTTACACCTCCATGATTCGATTTGTCTGCAACACACGAGCCACCATTACAGAAAATTAAAACAAGTTATTTTCTTTCTTTTTGTAACAAAAATATATGTTTTCAAGTGACCCAAACAGCCAAACTCAAAGCAAAAGCAACGAACCATAGTCTTGTTTATACATGAAGGTCGACTACTATAAGTAAATAAACAAAGCTCTCAATTTACTTATCCAAAAGAAAACAACTTTTAAAAGTTTAATTACTCATTTATTTTCTATATTTGCACAATTTTTATATTTTAATCCTTACACCAAAAATTTATAATTTTAGTCTTTATGTATACATTATTTAATTTATTTTAGTTCCCATCATATAAAATTGAAAGGACTAAAATGAATTAAAGTATTATGTAAGAAAACTAAAATTAGTTAAAGTGATTATGTGAGAATTAAAATATAGAAGTAATTCATAGTTTTAAATTACAGTGCGCAAGATTAAATTATTTTGACACTCTACAATTACATGTTTTTTTTTTATTACATTAGTTGTATTCTTTCGTAATTGACTATAATGTGTGAAGATTTTTTTCTCACCGCAACCAAATTAAAATCATGAAGCAATTAAACCTTTATTAAAGCTTTAATTCTTACAATTTCACAAAGAAAATTACAATTTCCATTTTTTTACATCCTTTCCAATCTACAAGCTTATTATTGTTTGGAGTTTAAAACCTGAAACCCATGAGAGGTAGTAAGAGAAGAGGAAGCATGCGATGATCATGATGATGGGCCTTACCGTGGGCCTTGGACTCATCGTGGGCCCCACCAACGGAGTACCTCGCGTAACACTTCCCGAGAAACATGTCACCGTAATCCGCTGTGCCGCAATCGCTCTTCAGGCGCGAGATCGCCTCCGCCACGCAGTCCTGGCACTCCCCGTAGCTCAGGTCGCCGGTGCACTGCGCCACGCCGTGTACCCCACCGGACCCACCGACGCGAAAGTTCCCACCGGCGGCGGCGAGTCCGGCGAGCACGGCGTCGCGGCTCCCCATGGCGTCGGGGTTGTACCCGACCGACGGCCCGCACTTCTTCAGCACCACCGTCTTGTCCGCCGCGCCGAGGAACGTGGCGTTGTCGTACTTCACGAAGCAGCCGTCGAGCTGCACCGCGCCGCCGCACGTGCCGCGGCAGATGTCGCCGGCGCGCGTGACGGCTCGGGCCACGCAGGCGGCGCAGTCCGGCATGGCGAGGTCGCCGCGGCACTGGTAGAGCCCGTACACCGCGTCCTGCTGAGTGGACCCCACGACCGTGAAGTTGTTATAAGCAGAGTACGTCGCCGAGTTCACCAGCGAGGTGAGTAACGAGTTGATATTCCACTCGTAGGGCGAGTTGGGAGTGTACCGTTGCTGCGTGCACCCGCTGTAGAGGAACGTGCTTATGCTCGAACACTCCGAAAACCCAACCACGCACAAAAAAACATACATACTACTCAATAGTGTGTGTGAGATATTGCTCCTTTTCGCCATTTTTATTTTTCCCAGATGTTGACGTACGTAGGGTTTTGAGTGTCTAGGGCAGCACTTTTATATGCATGTGAAATTGTGAGTGTTTTTTTTTTTGGGTGCTATTATTTGCTTGAATTGAACGAAGGTTTTGAACTATGGAACGAGATCCACCACATTGAGTTGCTTTAAATAAGCAAAATCTACATAATAACGAAAAAAAAAAGCTTCTCTTCGATTATTTTAGAGTCGGTGTGAACTCTTTTTTTTAGCTTAGTTTGGTTGCTTTTCTTTTTGGTTGATATAATTCAAACAAAGTAGCAACTTTAGTTTCTTTCTTTAAAAAAATGAATTTAAAATTCTTGCAATTATAAACCACTGAGAAATTTATTGTTGATTATATTCTAATTTTAAATGTTGGAGAAGTTAACTTAATCGAAGGAATTGAAGATTGTTAGATCTTATCAGAGAGGGAAAAATTGCACGGTAAGCACTGAATATCTGATTAAGTTGGAGAGAGCGACAGTCTAAGCTACTCGTTAGTCAGTAATACACACTTGAAATGGTACAAAAGTATAAGAAATTTCTCTCTAATTGAATTGAGTTGTTTGAAACCTCTTCGAATTTGGAATCATACGTTAATTAACATCAATTCATATAGGTGCAAATAAATTTAGCACTGGTTTGAAGCACTGATTTTCAAATAAATTTTGCAGAAATATATATATTCTACTACTTTGTGGCAGCTCAATCGTGCAATCATTTAGCAACAGATCAATTCTTTGCATTTTATTTCGGGAATGGACTAGCTACTTTAAAGTGATCACTTTCCACGTAATAAAACAAGCCCATTTGTTTTTGAGATGGCATGACTCGTTCTAAGTTAAAACTTTAAACTATCTTAAAATGATGTTTAAATTTATTTTTATTGTTTCATATATATATATATATATATATATATATATATATATACACACTTGCTTCTATCATCTTCCTAAAGCATATATAGTCTATGCATGATGCATGTGTGGAAAGGCAACATTGGCCAAAGCCCACGGACTTAATTGTGTAATATTGGCGTTAGATATATATGTGCTCATTATCAAACTTGGTGAAAGTATACCAATGATTTCTGAATATATTATTATTCTATGCCTCTATGGATTAATTGCTAAGTAAAGTTCACGCTGATAAAGGAAAGGACTACGACACTTTCCTTTGACACACACACACACAACACCATCTCAAATTTTTCGATTGAAGACACTCAAGGACAACTGTGACATCGCACAACCGCCCTCAATTCTCATCCTAACTTTAGCAAAGCCTAGAATTAATAGTTCATCAATTACATGAATTATGTTGCATCGGTTAATAATATATCGTCTTTAATAGGTGTACAAGGATTATTAATATAGCTAGCAGAAAGTATGTATTTCACCATAGGATAGTAGTGGCGGAAAATTTTACAGTTCTGAGACTAAATCACAAGAGAATTTGACTATTTTTTTCGTCATGTTGCACTCTATAAATTACAATATTGCAAGTGGTGATCAACTATTTATCAAAGACAAATATAAATTAATAGGTACCCTACTCGAAGTATACTATATATCAAAGACAAATATATTATATATAATGTTGATCAGCTATTAATTAATTTGGTGTAATTTCAAAGACAAACAAAATTAATTATAAGAATCATAATAATTTGAATTTGAAGTTAATGCATGCAATTGATCTGTGGCTCTTGCTTTAACTAAAGAACAAAACCTATACTGATATTGACTTTATTTCCTTAATTTCTTTCTATTATATATATATGGTTTTTTATGCCAGCATTAGGAGTGAGGAGAGAGGAGCAAGGTGGGTGCTAACCCCAATTCTGGCACGCCGAAAGAGATGGGTTTCTAAATTAATGCATGTTATTATTAGTTTTGTCTTGGTTTATAATTCTAATCCCTACTTGCTATATATAGTCATCAGTCATGACCAGCCATATTATCTTTTAATTATTTTTAATGAAATTTTGATTTTTTTGGGAAAAAAACATGTCATTCTGACCCGAGCTTCAAAAGTTTAAAATTAACAGTTTTAGAAGAAGAAATTATGAAAATTAATGATAAAAGCTAAGAAAATAAAAAATATATATTTTTCAAGAATAAATCAACTTAAAAAAAGAAGATAATTACTTGAATTAATTAGAGATATTATTTGTTTGTAATTTTTTGTGATTATCTCCTTAATTAAACTTAACTACAATTATATAAATAGGAGACTAGACATTCAATGTAACAATATTGAAGTCCTAAACAATTCTTAAAATTATATTTTAGATCTCTACCTATTAAACGCCTACATTATTCTATTAGACACTTTAAGTTTTATTGTATTATTTTATGAGTACAATTCCTTCCACCTAGGAGATGAAAGGATAAACCTTGTTTTGTTTTAATTCTCAATTCAATACTTCATCTTGAGTTCTTTATTTGTTTTCATACTTAATGCTTTTATTTGATGGATCATCTTATAGATGAATTAAAAAATTGACTTGGGCTTTGGTGAGCTTTGTTGGAACTCGAATATGAGTCAAGTATTTAATTGTAATAATTTCAAGGAATAGAAAAATCTTGGTTAAGTCTCACTAATTCACGACCATTAATGTTAATTGCTTGTATCAGTATATCCAAGGAATTGGATATTGGAAAAGTAAGTTAGAATCTGTGACCAAGTGAGAGCTAAAGTAGAATACATCAGTGAATTGAGGATGAGCAGATAATTGTGAAGTTATAGTGGATCAAGCGAATTTAAAGTCTAAACCTAAACATTCATTCATCAAGATTGACATCAACATATAAATCTAGTATTTCTATCTTTACTTAATTATTTTATTATCATTTAATTTTTATTATAATTTTTTGCTATTTATTTCATGACAATCACAAAACAAAAATACAAAACCTAGTTCTTAGTTAAATAATCATATGAAATTCCTCCTTTATTCCTTTGAGAGACGATCTGGATGATAGTTTAGTTACTACATATGATTGGATTACACTTGACTTATAAGTTAAATCTAATATGAAATAAAATCCTAACACTGACCCCTTTAGTCTCAAAAATTTTCTTTGAAAAAGCCTTGAATTGAATCCCAATCGGAGCTCTCTTCTTTCTTCATTTATTTTTACAATAAAATAAACTAAAATTAGATGAAAAATCAAACCTTTAAACTATTCTAAAGCTATTCTAATTTATTCAAAACTTAATTATAAACAAGGTCAAACAAACTTAAATATAATGAAATATTGACATAATTCTCCACAAAGTGGTGATTAAAATAACGTTTTTAAGGATAATTATCAAATTTTAAAATTGAAACATAATAGGTGAAAGTAAAATAAAGAAAAAAAGGAGGGAAAAAGGAAGCAAGAGAGATAGAAAAGCAAACCAAACACGAGATTAGGAAGGCAACAAGTGAGAATTGTTAAGTGCTATTGGCCTATTGCCGTTCTGAGTTTCAAATCTAATTTAATTTATTTACCTGCACGAGAAAGATATAATAAAAAGGAGTTATGTTAGTATATTGCTATGAATCCATGTTTTCTTTTCTCAATATAATAAATCAAATTAAAATAGATAGGAACACAAATAGAAAAAATTGTACATATATAGTATACAACTTACCATGTCACCCACAAATCTTGCTCATGAAAGCAAGACAAATAATAAGTATAGCCACTCCAGCTAATGATCCAACAATTATAGCAAATGTCTTTACTCTTTACACCTCCATGACTCGATTTGCCTGCATCAAACGAACCACTATCGTAACAAAATACGTTTTTGTCTTTTCTTTTTCCAAAAAAAAATAAAAATAAAATGTTTTGACTATAAGATTTTACAAGTGACCCAAACTCAAAGAAAAAAAAAAAAACCCATAGTATTTGGTTTACCCATGAAAATAAATTTTAAGTAAATAAATAAAATCTTCAATTTACTTATAAAAAAAACTCGTGAAAAGTAAAAACACTTCTTAAAAAGTTTAATTATTCATTTGACCTTTTTATTTTTAAGTTCTTATACTTTTTTTTTATAATAATTGCACAAGATTCACACCTATGATCTCATATATATTATTACATTTTTTAGTCCATACACTTAGAAATTTGTTTGTTTTAATCTTCCTAGGTGCATTGTTCAAATCTAATTTAGTCTTCATTGTCTAAAATTATAAGGACTAAAATAAATTAAAATAGTATGTATAAGGACTAAAACGTGTTCCTTGTAAAAAACAAAAAAAAGGACTAAAACCTGTTAAAAGGTATATGTTAAAAGGTATATGCATAGGGACTAATTAACATGAGCAATTTCAAGAAATAAGAAATAAATTGTAAAGATTTTGCAAGTATAGAAACTAAAGGAGTAATTAAATTCTTTTTTTTTTAATAAAAAATCCTTCTTAAAACTTTGATTCTTACAATTTAGCAAAGAAAATTCCATTTTTCATTTTTTTACATCCAACCCGATCTGGGTACACGGGTTCTCTTGCGAGTTTAAAATTTGAAACCCGAAAGATAGTAAAACTAACTATAACCCATGAGTGGAAATAAGACATTCTAAGTTAGACTTCATTTTATGTAATTCTAATTGATTCCACTATAAGAAAATCAACTAGTGTGGAAGGAAGATTTTTAACGGGCATGTAGTTGCTGGTATAATTTGTTTGTTTCGACCACTAAAACAATTGATTTTTTTTATTTTCTATTTATTTAAATATAATTTATTTTATTTACTTTAACATAACATATATAATCTAAAGAAGTTTTTCATGATTATAATATATAATTATTATAAAACTTAAAAGAACAATTACCAACGACTTGGATATTGGTAAAGATCATTTTTAAAAAAAGTTTCAATCATTACTAACAATAGAGAGTGTTGGAAATAAATGTTGTGCGTCTGTTGCATTCAAAGCCCAATATGGTACTTTGACCAGTTTTCATATTTGAGAGGCTGCTCTGTTGTTTTCAGGTTAGGAACTTTCTCTGAAGCCCACACTTTGCTGGGTCCTTCTTTAATAAAATTACTATATAATTTCTCTCGTTAAAGACCATAATAAATAAATAAAGTTTCTTTTGTTGACCAAAAAATTGAAATAAAATTCTTCATCAACTTTTCAGTTCTCAATTTCGCCCAAGGAATTCTACGGTTGATGATAAGGACTTAGTCAACCAATTCCACACGTATTCCTCTATTCACCAATGGAGTATTTGTTCATACCTCAAAGTGATTGGAGTACCAAAAATACTACTTTTAATCTTAGCTTCAAGTTGATTGTACAAAAGAATATACATAAAAATATAAAAAAAGGAAGATGCTTATCTTCACTTTGCTCTTGATTAAAAGGTTTAAATTGTTATTAATCATTAATTAGAACAAAAAAGTCACATTTATAGGAGGCATCAGATGCAGAGCAAACTACTTTTCAAATGGTGATCGTTAGAACCCATTGGATCAATTCTTCAACTTTTCTTGGATTCAAGTGCTTCAGTATTATTCATGCTAGACAAAATGTCCTTTTTCCTTGAAAGGGCATTGAACATCAAACTTTTTGGTGGGCAGAGGCAAAACACGTTAAGCATATGATACAGTAACTAGTTGCAACATTGCACAGTCTCTGCTTAAAAAAGCTTTATCCCTACTTACCAACTATAGGCACATATATACAGAAATTGCTAGTGCAGTAATTTAATATAGATTTATATTATTCATACTTTTTTTTTTGTACAATATTTTTAATAATTCATTTTTTTTATTTCCTTCCATCAATCATTCACCGTAGGTTATATTTTTTTCCTTTTTTATTTTTGAGATATTTCCTTTCTTCTTCTAATCTCTCTCTTTTGTATAATAAGAAAAGTTAATATAAATTGAAAGTACACATATAATGTAGTTTAAATTCTATCCACTATCATCAAATAAAAAATCATCATTAATATAACTATAATTATTATGAAATCAACATACTTAATTATCATATGATAATTTATAATTATGTTAATAACATATGAACTTTATAATATTTACTCAATATTTTTTTTCATTAACATGGTAGTTCTCCCAAATTCTTCAGATGTTATCAACTGTTGCATACAAACAAAATCAAATATTTTATTGAACAATGGATTTTCAGAAGTCTCACTCTACACAGATGCAGTGAATTCTCACATCCATGTTCCATAATGTGGCCCAATCAGATATGAAGTACTGTATCTTAATGGGGGGAATTGACAACTTCTATGTAATTTACCATTCCTATTAATTTTTCTTTTTTCTTTTTCTAATTCAATCACTTGTTTGGACTGTACTATACTATTATATATTCCTGAGTTCATTCCGTCCAAGAAAAGCTAATTAAAAGGGGTAGAGCTGTTTACAAGTCAGAATTGCCATCTCCTATGCAATGTATAGAACCTACTATTTCTATTTGTCTCACACGACCAAGTTTCCGGTTTACTAGTCTCTCTAGAGCTTCCTTCATCCACCAGTGTTGACAAACTTCCCTTGCTTCAGAAATGCTCATCTACAATCTCAAAAATGAAATTTTCAAACACTATCTTAGTGATCATTAGAAGAATGAAAGAAAAAGAATAATTCAAACACTATCAAAGTGGCCATTTGGAAGAAGTAACAAAAAGAAAAATTCAAAGACTATGTTCAGTATTCCATGGTTTTTAGTTACCTACCCATATTCTTTGACGAACATTCTGTTCGGGCCACAACTCCAATTGCTCTTGAACAAGTAGAGGGAACATGTAGCCTTCATAAAATGTATCATGTGTCTTGCTCTTGAAACTCCACTTGCCCAATTTACCCTGCACCCACCAAATTTAATAAATATTCATGAACATTTCATTTCAACTTAAACAAGTTTTAGTGGCCAATGATTTATTATTATTTTTTTATCTATGATATTAGTGCGAAGTATTCAACTTCGCTGATTATTAGAAAATCTAATTAATCCCTTTAAGATTTTTCTTTCTTAACGAGACATTATTTATTAGTTAATAGTTTTGCTGATATTTATTCTTTGAATAAATAATATTAACACTAATAATTATTATTTATAATTGATTATTGACTTTTAAAAAAAGATCTTAATTAAAACTCATATAAAAAATAATTTCTTATTACTTAGTTAGTAATATGAAACATTTTATATAAATCAAGTGGCCTCACCTCAACAGTGCCTCGCACCCCTGCTTCCTCTATGGTTTCTCGCAAAGCTGCCTCCTTTTTGGATTCGTCCAATTCCCACCCTCCCTGTTGTTTGGTCAAACGGATAACACAAATGGGGTGAATAAAAATGTAAATAAATCAAAATAATATGTCATTTGGGGTGTTGAATTTCATTGACTAATGTTTTGGTGTGCGGTTACCTTAGGAAATAGCATCCCTTTGCCTTTCTGAGAAGTGATAACCAAAACTTCTAATTCTTCTTGTGCGTCCAAGGAAGTTTGATCACCAATTTTATATCTGTATGGTATGCATCTACACGTGTGTCCACCAAAAAAAAAAAGAAAACGTTCAGTCGCCATTGAAATGAAACTAAATAGAAGAACAAATTTAAAGGAATCAAACATGGTTTTAAAAATTTGAGAAAAATAAAAGAAAATACTATCGGCAATGATAGGAATAGGATTAAGAATAAGAGACAAACCCCACGACTTGGCGACGACCCTTTCTATAGCGTTGCAACTCCCTACCCGTACGAGAAACCAATGCAACAACGTTTTCTTGAGAAACCAAAGCCACCATGTTTTTGTGAGAATTTGAAAGAGGGAGAGAGAAGAAGAAAATATTAGAAATTGAGAGAGGAAGACAACATCCGTGAAAGCAAGTTGTGTTGTGTTTTTATTAGTGGATAGGATAACAAAGGGAGGGTCGACCTATTAATAATGGAATGGTAACGTTAGAGGCTAGAGAATGACAAGGGCAATGCCATTGGCTTTTTCCACAAAGTGGAAATTGCTTTATTTTTTGAAATAATAAAGAGGTGTGCCAAATTGAAAAAAATAAACGTACGAACGTTTATCTTTAAACTAAATTAAAGAATTGTACCGAAAGTTATATTAAAGTTATTCACATATTTTTAAAAATTAAAATGATATATTTTATTTTTAGTAACTTATTTATAATCTATAACAATAATAGAGGATATATCCTTATGCGGTCCACTCTTTTTTTAAGACTTTTTAATCCTTTAACAACAATTGCAAATTATTCTGCTGTTATATATCAATCTCCCACATTAGTTACATTAATAAAAAAATTACACCAATTATATATACAATAAATTTAATTTCAAAAATAAAAAAAAATGTAGACACGTAGACG
Organism: Glycine max; assembly: GCF_000004515.6. Lineage (NCBI taxonomy): Eukaryota > Viridiplantae > Streptophyta > Magnoliopsida > Fabales > Fabaceae > Glycine > Glycine max. Next base: position 45,051,723 of record NC_016089.4, on the reverse strand, counting down.
CAATTCAGTAAAAAATATATTATTAAGACAAAATGAATGTACCTTTTTCGTTTTATTATTTTACACGGAATGATTTTAAACATTTTCATGATTTCTATTACATGCCAGGAAGTGACGTGGTGGGAGCACATTTGGTGGATTGGTGAGAACACAAGCGCTATCACATATGCGTGGGAATCATGTTATTTGTTTTGCTGCGGAGTGAGTTTAGATTGGTCTTTTGAAATTGAGGTTGTATTAGTTGAGTCAAATAAATTTGTTGTTAATTCAAATAAATTCAGGTTGTATTAGTCGAGTCATTGAGCTGTATACGTACAATATTTATATTAATATTTTTTAAAATATTACATGGAATTGTATATATTTTTAGTCCTCATACATTTGTGATAAGTGATTTTCCATTTACAAATATTTTGACATCACAATTTCGTAGATGTCAAAATTAAAAAAAAAAAAGAGAATAGAATTAAGCTTTTAATTAAGAGCATAAATTAAAGACTTCTGCCCATGTCTGTGTATTTAGTTACAATTACAAAGTAGTGAGTTAATATTAAAGATTTCAATGTATCAATATGACAAAAGATCGTGGAAAAATAGTGCTACCAGCCTACCACTCATGCGAGAAAAAGAATAGAAAATAGTATTATTTTTGGCTTTTTTTTATAAGATACAAATTTTAGTGAATTTTATACTAAAATTTTTTTCTTAACAATGATCGGGTGAAGTGATATATTTTCACAAATTAATTATGAGCAATTAATGTTTTAGCACTTAGGTCAACAAAAGTTATTTTTTTCCACATTGTTTCTTTCTCAACGTACGAACAGATTCCACTCTATTAATTGGTGAAGTGTTTGACGTGGGCTTCTGCCACCCATAACCTAACATCGGATCTATGATATGATTCATCATATTCAAGTGCCAAAACATTAGTAGAGTACTTTTCTATGCTTAACATCATACAGCACTTTATGCAATCCAACAAATAATCGCTGGTTTCAATATTGGTCTTTTTATATTTATTTTTCCTAAATCCTTAACATTTAGAAGTCATTTTAAATTTCAACTAATTTCAGTTCAGTTGAGTAGAATAGAGCCACTTGGAAATATAACTAGTTATTTAATTAAGATTCATTGGTCCTTGTTTTTAAATTTTTGTCCACCATAAAAGATTTTTTTTTTTAAACAGAGTTGACATGAGTAACACTTTATATTAAGGTTTGAACCCGATCTCACACTCTTGTAATCTTGCTAAACATCTTACAATTGTACGAATTACTTAGTTGGGGTGTCTCAAGGGACTTCAACTGTTTTTTTTTTTTTTTAATGCGGGAGAAGTTGCATCAAGAAATTTAACAGGAAAACTCAAAATAGATGCATTGCAAAGAAAGTACTATAAATGCAGTATAATATTTGAACTATAAATGGTATAGCCTATATAGATCAATCTTTTCACTCTATATATTAAGTGAACTTTTTTTTTTGGCTTGTTGTCTCAAGGTGTCAATTAACTCGGCCGATAAAGAGCTTTGCAGTTGATTATAATTAATTACTTAATAGTGATCACATAGCATTTTTATGTAGTTTATAAATGCTAGATGAAATTTGTGTTGTTAGATGAACTCAAGAAAAACAAGTGCTTTGAGTTCCGTATAAATCGTCCATTCCCTCAGCACCAAACTTTTACTGTTATAGCACTCCTTATGACTGAGATTTCGTGCATAAGTTGCAATTCGTACTGTTATAAGTCAGCCAATACTTATTTGCTTAATCATATATATCGGTGTTTTGTACGTAGATGGCTAGAGAAAATGTCATTGTCCATATATTTCATGATTCATTTATTCATTTAAATTATCATAACTAAGTTGAAGTCATTGGTCTACTTTGCTCATGAAATTGAACATATATTATAGCAAGCTAGCAACAACAGTCCTTTTTCTAGCTATAATACCAATACATAAATAAATCAAATAATTCTGACAGTTATGTCAAGGTACGAAATTTCGTTCATGCCATTATTTGAAGGTAACATAAATTTCTAACTTACACGCAAAGGATACTTTCATAATTAGTCATATCGCATCCCTTCTTCATATCCCTATATAATCGCTTAGTGGTTGGTTTCTTGTCTGCAACCTTTAGTTGCGGTTTTTGTTTAAATGATGATGTGACTGAACTCAACTTCGTATCATCTATTTTGTTTTATTGAATTTGTTAACGTGAAAACGAAAGGGCATAGCTGGGGAGATGACAACGATTTCAAGGCTAATTGCATTTAAAAAGACTGTGCTAGGTCAGTGCCCGTGTCCAAAATCAAACAATTTCATGATAATGTTTATTAAAAGACTAGACTTAAATGAGGTTGTACATGAGGACAACAAATTGTTTGAAAATGGAATTCGGGCCCTATAACTTGCATGATGTGTCCTCAAAGAAATTGGTGAGGCCGATGCTTTCCTCATTTTGGCGTTTGGATATTTTGTTGTGCTCTCAATGACATCCACCACTAACGAACTTTAGAGACAAAGTCTTTTGAGGATTAGTTGGCCAACTTCTACAACCTTGGAAAGGAATCTAAACTATTTGAGATTGTTCTCCTTTTCCCTTTTTGAGTGCTCAGGGACTATTTTCTGTTCCTGTGTTAATGAATTGTAGGAGGGGGTTGCACTATCTTGATTTAGTTATCAAAAGAAATTATTAAGTGGGATCAAGACTGTCACGGTTCTCCTTAATTTCTACATGATTAATGATACAAAATTAAGAGTTCTTTCTCATGAATTTAAAACTTGAATATACATGGAAAATAGATATGTCTAGACCATATATTTGTATTGATGCAAAACTATCAATTTCTTAGTTATGTGCAAATATTCTTGCTTCTCATGCTTCTTCTCTTTCTAATTTCTGCTGGTGGGATCATTCAACTTTTTTTGTTGCAGCGGAAATGAATAAAAATATAATAGATTTACCTAGCTATGGTTTCACATAGCTTCCTTCAGCATGAGTTTTGGTTCTTGTCCCCCAATCTGCTCTTATTTTTTGGATTCCTTTTGGATTAATTATTGTATCTATTTTTTTGGTCAGTGTCTTGGGATCAATTCTGGTGTCAATCTAGTTGAGATCTCTTGTGTTGTTGTGAAGTCACCATCAAGGTTTCTATTTTGTAAAAAATCAATTTCTTAGTCATTAGCTCATTGTTCTATTATAACAATTGACAAATAATAAAAATCACTCGTCATTATTTTTTCTCTCTCTCAATAAAAATGACATGTTGAAAAACTTCTGTTTTCAAAAGTAACATTCCATCTCTATCTTATTTTTTTTACTGACGTATTTATTTTCCTATTATGTGACAAGAATGGAAACACATAAAAAAGATAGGTGATTTATGTCCAACATTGATGACATTATTATATGGGACCGCAGAAGCAGATATATCATAGAGCATTCGGGTGCATCAATTCGGTCCTTTCACCAACGAGCTTGCATAAAATTAGAATTTTGGGTGCTAGTGGGGGTAGAAATGTTTCATACCTGGGTTCTATAAGCTGAACTAGTTCCATACTCTAGTTGGTTTTGGAATCATATATATGTCATAAGCAAATTATGCTTGCAAGGGACCTATATCTGTAAACTTTAGACAATAAAAACCTCCATCATTTTACCGATTGATACATTCACGACTTAAACACAAAAAAGGTAGCAAAACACTTTCTATATATGTTATCCATAACAAGAAAGGGTGTTAGAATTCAACCTAATTTGAAGCCAAGCAGTTCTCATAGCTAGTCAAACATTTTTTTTATTCTGCTCCACTTTAGAGCAATTCATATGTAAGCTTAAACTTTCCTTTCTTTCGTTTGGCTCTTACAAAGATTATCCACCTAAAACCATAACGGTTGTTTATTATTATTAGAATTAGAATTAGAATCTATCCGCAGATTATGTCTGAAAGTATAGAGGATTGAGTCAGTGGACTTTCAGTTTAAGTGACACTAATACTCCCAAACACTCTCTCAAGTCCAACTAGCTTAACTTAGGTGTGACCTGTCTTTAATCTTTAGCTTGAACCTTAGGGCTAAGTCGTAGCTAGGTTTTTGTTTTTATTTCTTGTTAAGACTTGTGTTTCTTCTCTTGAGTTTTAGAGTTCACAGGTTTATTTTCATTAACTAACCCTTTTGTTTTGTCTTTCTTTTTTTGTTTTTTTGGGTCTTTTATTCTTTTTATATATTTTTTTAAATATTTTATTCTTTAAAATATTTTAGATAATTCTCAACAATGAAAAAAATGTTTTTTAAAACACGTACGAACGAAAAATAAAATAAATTATAAAAACTAAAAAAATATTTTTAAAAAATTTATCAGCAAAGAAAAACTTCTATAGACAGAAGATATAGGATAAAAGGGTTCCCATACGCCCCTTAATAAGTTATAATTCGAGATATGCTTGCTCCAACAAGTAACTCCCTAGATAACATAAGAAATATATCCTCTCACCCATCAATTGCAATAACAACCCAGAATGAAGTAACCCACAAGTATGCCTCTCCATCTATACCTACCTAACTAACTCAGAGCAACTAAAAGCCAAAAAACTAAAAGACCAAAACTATATACATACCCTTGTAAAAAGCAAAATGAGATCATATGGCAACGTTAGTATATATACTACCCTTTATTGCCACACATCTTCAGACGATCAGTATAGCCAAGAGAAACAAAAACGAGTTAATATATCAGAAAATGCCACCGAATCGTATTCATATCTCTCATCTCCGATAGTACCCTTATCCCATGAGTCATGCCAAGGAGTAGATGCATACTCTCGGATTAGATACCCATGAATAGTTAAAAATATATAGGCATTCTGTTTTTCAACCCAAACCACACCATTAAAATAACCTCATCCAACAACTTCCTATTGACATAACTCCCTTCTCCAAAACAATGTTGTTCCTGCAGTTCCAAATGCACCATACTATTGAACACCATACAACCTTACATACTTCTGATCAACCTTACATAAAGGACACAAATAATTGTTATTATCCACTTGGATATTTCTCCTTTTTAAAATTTTTCCTAGCTAGCTAGTTGCTACTCTATCAATGCAGACCCTCCATAGAAAACCACTAACCTTTGGAGGGATCCTAAGTCTCCACAGTTGGAGAAGCAAATCACTTTCCTGGCTCCCACTTTCAGTTTATTTTAAATCTCCTTAATATTTGAATTGGAAGAAACTATGTTCTATTATAGTTTTAGAACTTTTTAATTATTGTTATAATCATTTAAACATAGATTTATTTTTCTCTTACTATCTCTTGACTTAAACTAATTTAACGGATATTTTTCTTTTATCTAATCAAATTTTAATTTTCTCTTATGTTTAATTAAATAATTAAATGACATACACCAAAATTTAATTCAAGAATTTGTTTCAATTTTTTTGCATAATATTTAAGATCTAAAAATTATAGATAAATCATTATTCTTTTCTTATTAAAGAATAAAGAAACTAAGTCGACACAATTATCTTCTCTGTGAAATCCTAAATGAAATCCTAAAGTATAGAATAACTTTTTTACTCAAATTATATATTATTTATTTTTTATTTAACATCTTTTTATTTAATTAAATTATTATTCATTTTTTATATATCATTTAAAATCATGGTCAATAACTCTATCAATGAGATTGTAGTTTTGAGATAGCAATGACATAGTCATCACTTATAGGATGGGATATGTTGGAAAGTAAACAAGGACTTTTTAAAATCTTTTATTTTTTATTGCATTTTAACATCTTAATTAATTAACAAAATTATTTCATAATTATGAGAAAAAACCTATCATTAACACTTCTTCTGAATCAATATCTTAAAGGAAACCCCACTGCCTTGTTGGTCTCGGAATATCCCTTTATGTTTTCGTTCTCGCATTCCCTCTTTCTCTCTCACTGTATGTATATGTGCCCTTTGATTCCCCTGAGTCCGTGTTGGTGTGACTGAAAAATTCTTCTCATTGTCAATCTTGTTGAACGTTGTTTTTGATAATTTATGCTGAGTTGAAATTATCCCTTGATCTGTTATGTTAAGATTCAAATGGAATGTAAAAAAAATGCAGTTTTGGAGTAGGTGAATTCGGCTGTGTTGTTGTTTCAAATTTTTGGTGAAGAATGCCTTTTTCTTATTACTTGAAGTCCATAATGTTTTTGAGTTGTCTTCCCTTCCCTTTACTTTCCATAGCGCCCAGATTTCTTACATTACCAAAACGACACCCAAAAGTATTGCGTTTCACAGCTGAAAAATCATTATTCTCCATACCGTCGATCCCAATTGCGTAGCAACACTTACCGTGCCCCCCTTCACCTCTTCTCTCACATTTCTGCTTACTCTTCAACTCAACCCCTCAACATTCCCGGTATATGTTTTTTCAACTTCAAAATCCTACCTTTTTATTTTATTTTTTTACCCAGTTTTTTTAAGTTTGACTCTCTAATCTTGACTTTCTTATTTTTAAAAGGTTAAATTAATAATTTGTTTTCTTTTAGTGTCTATAGTTTTAAAAATATTTTTTTATAATTTGTATTTTAGTTCTCTTTTAATCTAAAATGTAATTAAAATATAAAATATAAGGATTAAAAAAATCATTTTTTTAAACTATAGGGATTAAAAGAAAATTAAGATACAATTAAAAAAATTACTTTTAAAATGTAAATTATAAAGATTAAAAAAACCAGTTTTAAACTATAAGGATAAAAAAGATAAAAATAAGTGAAGGGACCAAATGATTATTTAAACTTATTAAAACAAGTTCCACATTTCCAATTTATTTGAGTTTTTGGTACACTAATTTCAAAAAGGTACTTTTTTTCGTCAAAATAAATTCTTTAAATTTTTTAAGTTCACATTTGGATTAGTAATTCAAGTTTGAAGGTTTTTAAGATTGTGTTGTGATTATGGATCAATCTGTTGGTAGTTTCAATTCAATTGTGCTCTTCTGATATTTTTTTTTTAAAAAAAGTTGTTTCAATTTTTGGTAAATTGAAATCAAAAGGGCACCTTTTTTTTTTTAAGTTTCCATTTGGGTTAGGAATTAGAGTTTAAGATCAGGTTTTTGGTTATGGTTCTATTTGCCGTTAGTTTCAATTCAATGTGTTCTTCTCATATTTATTTACCACTCTTAAAAAAAATGCTATTTTTCCCCGTTTGGCTGTGGTAGAATGGATCAAGAAAACCAGGAAAAGGAGCCTAAGTGCTCTGAAGTTGTTGATTCTGATTTTTTGGATCCCAAGGGTCCTATACGCCAGAAGGATATACATGAGGTCCAGGAAACCATTGAAGGGGGTTGGAGTCAAGGATATGGATTTTACTTCCAACAAAATGGTCCTAGATGATATAGAACATATGATGGGAATAGAGGACATGTTTACCCAAGCAAATGGTTTTGATAAGGAGCAGAAGCTAATGAATGAGTTCGAGCAGGTTATGAAAGGAACTGAGGATCTTATTTGTGATAGTGAATTAATCCCCTTGAACTTGGGATTGGATAAGGCACATAGTGATGGCGGTGAAGTTGGGTTGATGGATTAACAAGCAGAAATGGAAGAAGGAGAAATTTCTGGAGACCTGGGAATAGTAACAATTCATTTGATGTGCTTCTGCAGATGCTTTAATATTACAACAGATGGAAGTTGATGAGGTTCAGAAGCCTGAAAATGTAACTGGAAACATGATATATCTTTCTAAGATTGAGAATCAAGAAAAGGAAAAAGGCTACGACTCTAAATCCTCTATGGTAAATGCACTTCAAGATGCCAATAATAGTGAAAAAGTGGAGCCTAGAACTAGTGGCAAGAAAGGGATTGTATGCGGAGTTGAAGTAGCAATGTCTAAAGAAACTATTGAATGTCAGAAGGAAGATAAAACGAAGGTATTCTTCTAATGTTATTGTTAATTTTTTTTCTTGATGTTGTATTATTGTTCTTAACTTGTGAATTGTGATCACGTTAAGCTTCATTTTATTTTCATTACTTTCAATTTTCTTAGTATGTACCACCAATGATGAATTAAAGATTTTGATCCAATGATGATCCTTTTGATATATTTAGTTTAGTAAGTTCAAATATTTTAGGCTAGCATTGCAATGTTTTACACAGTTACCCACCCTTTCCCGTAACCAATAAAAAAAAGTGTGATCACATTGTTGTACTTGTGTATGTCTATATCCAAAGTCTTTATATGGACACCTTAATTATGTGGAGTTCCATATTGTGGAGTGACTGTGTAATGATTTTAAGACTAGTTACATTGGTTCTTTTGCTAAATTTTGATCATCTGCTGCAGTTGGATAATGCCAGTAAAAAGAATAAGTGTGGTGGGAATAAAGGAAAAAAGAAGGTATTCTTCTGATATTGTTTTGATTTTCTTTCTTGATGTTATATTACTGTTAACTTTTGATATGGATTTTGAAGCTTGTTAAGTCAACCTCTTTTGAAGCCATTTCAACATCAGTTAAATGATATTCTGTTATTTGTGAAGAATAATTTATAAATCTGTATGTGTAGAGCAGAGTTGTCTCCACTTCTGTCCGGAAATGCAAATTCCAGCACACACCACTTAACAACAATCATGTCTCTAGTTCTGTCAAGCAAAACCACTTGACTAAGTCTGCAGGAATTCATTCTTGCACCAGTGTTGAACATAAGGTGACAAACACTGTACAGAAACAGCCTATACCACCTAAAGGAATTAGTTTCATCAATCTTGCAAAATTATCACCCAGCTTTAGTTCACTGAAACAAGACACAGTAACAACCAAGGAAAGTCCTGTACAAATTGGGACCCGTGAAGATCAAAGTGCATTTCACAAAACTCAAAATAAGGTGGACATTCCTAAGAAATTACCGGCTGTGACACCTAAGGAATAAATTTTCTTTCTTTTGGCAAAGGCTCTGTCTGCAGTTTTAAAAGTGTGAATAGGGAAAATGGTATCAAGTTGCCTCAGATATTCAATTTTGGTTTTCCTGAGCAGGCAAAATCCTCTCAAAATAAAGTTGATTACAACAAAGCTAGTGGCAGAACAAACAAAATGCACCACAGACTGATATATTCATAACTGAGATTTTAAGAAAAAATCAATCTGCGGCAGAAGAAATGAAATCAATCTGTGTTAAAAATGCTTTAAAATTTACTCCATATGCTAACATTTTTTTTAAATAATATTTTTGTTCGTGAAAGTTTGTTGCGGTAGCAAATTTGTCCCTAAAAGATTAAAAAATAAAATTTAGTCTTAAAAAATATAAAAAGTAGGATAAAATTGTCCCACCATTAACTTTCATCCGTTAATGTTAGACAACTCGCCTAAGTTACATGCAAAGACAAAAATGTTACAAAATTAATGTTCACGTGGACATAAAAATTAAAGTTATTGATAAATACATCCTTAAATTTAACAACTTATTAATATTTTTGTCCTTAAAAAATATAAATTTCTAACACATATATTAACAAAATATATAAATCTAATAAGTTAACATCAATAACAAGATATATACACCAACAATACATTAGACATAAAAGTTTTTGATTTTGTTATTATAAATATTTATTATAATATATTATAATTATAATTATAATGTCAAATTATTAGAAAGAAATCAAAACTCAAGAAAAAAACAAAACAAAAGTAAGTTCTCAAATAAAAAATTAAATTATCAAATCTTAAATGCATCATCAGGCTATATTATTTTCTTTTGTAGTCCTAATAGCATTGCTCACTCGACCTTTTTAAATTTTGGGCTCGTTTATATTCCTTATTGAATATCTTATCAAACATATGCTTGGGCTGAGATTGTATTGCAACCTGAAAAATCATGGACCATGGAAGCTGAAATGTCTTCTAACATTTGTTGTTAGTCTAAATATTATGGGGCTTCTATTTGCACCCACCCTTTTGTATGCCCACTATTTTATTTTTGTGTAGAAAAATACCTTTTTTGTAGTTCGATCATAGTGAGGAAATGAAAGAAGTTTTACCTCTTCTCTAAGACTCTGACAGTCAGGTACATTTTTTTTTTAAATAACAAATAAGATAATGACTATTCGGTGTTTGATAGTATGATCAAAGAATGTGTGATCATGAAGATGCATGGTACGCTCGTGAATAGTTGAGGAACTACTTTAGGGTATGGAAGTATGTGTTTTGGGGTAAGAAGTTGAATACGAGATCTTCTTATGGGCAAGGCAAAGAATCGTATTTTCAAGCACCCATGAGGTATGTGTATAGGAGTAGTGACGTGAAAGTTTTATGAGTTATCGAGAGAAATAAAGGTTAGAACATCATGTGGAACTCATTGAGAACCACACAGATATATAGGCACTAATTAAAGTGGGTTATATACATATGAGAGGAAGAGGAAGAGGAAGACTAGCACATGATCTTTCTGTTTTTTCATTGTATTCTATTTTAGTTGTATCATATCCAACTATGTTGACTTAATATTCACTGATTAAATGGTCAGAATCGATTTAGAAAAAAAATCGATTTAATTTTAGAAAATATTCATAATTGCATCAAATGAACTAATATTCATATTGACATCAAAGAACTAATTCAATTAAATTTAGATTATCAATAAATTTTTTGACCTTATATTTAAATTTCATTAAAAAGTCACCCTTCATAAATAATATTCATTCACTCATTATTGATTATTAATTATATAAAAAAATAGGTGGTGCCAAAACTATAGAAGAGCACTGCTAGAGATATGAAAACTTTTTCTGTAAAGTATTCATCAATGCACGTTTAAATACTTTATTGGATAACCAATTAGTGTAGCCGAACGAAATTATGACACATAGTTTCCGTAAGTAAATTGGAGTAACCAATTCTTAACAAACATCGAATTTTATCATATAAAATAAAGGTAGGATAGAGAGCCATGCATCCTTGATCCTATTCTCTTTTTTCTTCAATAATACATTTACCATAGTGATATATATCGTCGCTATATATTCCCTTTATTAAAGGTAAAAAGATATTTTATGCTAAATACTGGAAAAAAAAATTTATCCTTCATAACGATTCTACTCGAATAAAATTATCTTCAATAAAATTTATTTGTAAATTATAAAAAAAGTCAAAAAGATATTTGCCCTGCATTGCATGCTCATAAAATAAAAAAGGAAAGTATCATAACAGGGGGAAAAAGTTGAACGTACACATTTCTCCGTAAATATGAACATCAAAAAGCGATCTCAATCTAGGAGAATTTATAATGGTGGTTAAGATGAACTTAACTCGAAAACGAAAAAAAAATAAAAAAAAATCAATGGTCCAGGATCTGGACATAGACAGTAGGAACATTTTCAGCAGGAGAATAAGTTCCATATTTTTACAACATCAGTACATTAGGGGAAAACATGACAGCGTTTGTAAACCGTTCAATGAAGAAAATTCGGTGAATTATGAAATAGTAACCATCAAGTTACATCCATTGTAACAACTGTAGATAAAGACTAGGAACTAAAGCCTGCCATTATTGGCATGCACTAGCCAGATGCCACATATTATGGGCCTCTTAATGGAGGAGCTAGAGATGCTACTAGGAAACATGTGTCATGTGTTCAATTTTTGCTCTCTTCATTGCCTCTAATTTTGGCATCGGCAAGGCTGAAAAGTGCAAAGTTGTTTGTTGCTTTCAATAAATTCTATGAGATAAGTGCCAGAGATATATATGTGTTGAACATTGCTATTCGACTCATCCTAGCACCATGTATGTATCTAAATCATGAAATCAAGCTTGGTGTTTCTTTTTCGTCCACCAAAAAAGTTGGTTTGGATGTTTATTATAAGTGGTCAATTAATGAGTAGACAAGTGATACTGAACAATGGCCATGCTGCTTCTATGTATATGTTCTTGGATTTATACTGTTTGTGTTGACTTTAAAACCAAGAGCTGATCGAAACAAACAATTAAAAGATTAGACATTTACACATGTGAGAATCAACCAAATCCCACAATTCACCACGCTATTCTTCTGTACAAAATGGGAAACTAATTAGTATGAAGGGTCATTTTCGAGAGAAAAATGTAAGAAGCCAAATATATATATATATATATATATATATATATATATATATATGTATGTATGTATATGTAAGGTATTTGTTTGGATAGAAAACTAATTACCATTTGGGATACTATGGAAGCATTTCATTTTAGACTAAAATATGTTTTTAATTTCTGTATTTTCGTAAAAATTGGTATTAATTTCCATACCTAGCTTAATGCTGATAAAATAATCCTAAACTTTTGAAAAAATAATTTGGTTCCTCATCACAGATTTTTACTTTGAGAAAAGACGAAAATCATTATTTTTTTTCTAAAATTTCATGATTAAATTGAAGTATGAAAACTAAAATTAAGCTTTACTGAAAATTTTAAAATTAAAAATATATTTTATCCTTTATTTTATAATGAGAAGGGTCAAGGGTAGTTTATTTTACTGATACTTTTGGTTTGGAGAAGAAAGGAAAGAATGAGATAATTCTATAAGTTGTTTGAAAAAAAGAAAGCTAAAAACTTTGCAAAAGGACATTACTATTATTATTAACATCGATAAAAAACATATAATGTTGTTTGGAAATCAATTAATTAATTTTATAGATAAAATGGTAAAATAACTAAAAGAAAGAATAAAAATGACAGATTTTCCATATAAACAAAAGCAAATCAATATATGACTCGACAATGAATGAGCAAAACAACAGATTCCCTTGAAGGCAGCCAAATGACACTAGACATGGAAACAGCACGGTGCGGGACGGGTATAAAATTCCCTCATTCATGTACTTGCTTTCCAAAATCCAGTTTTTTATTTGGTGGGTATGAATTGTTTTCCTCTATCCCCGTTGGGTACAGGATATATTCATCCCAGTCCAATAATTTTTTTAAATAAATTGAAAGAAAAAACATAAAAAATTATTTTTAAAAAAATCAACAATGAGACAATCAATTTATCATAATTAAATATAAAATTCTATTTCAGTCAAAATTTTCCTATAAAAATCATATCCTCTTAACCTAAAAACTAATCCTAAGACTTGAGATTTGAGAGAGAGCATAATCTTTTATAACTTATATTTGTCCTTAGAGATTTAGTTTCAATCTTCAAAATAATAAAAAGAATAGAAAATAAATAGTAAGTATAAAAATTTAACAAAAGTAGTTAAGTAATATACATAACATAAAATATGAATAATTTAGTAATTATATATGTCACATAGGTATGGATGATAAGTATATATATATATATATATATATATATTCTTTTCATTTAAAAAAAAATAGATATTATCCATACTTATATCCATCCCTAGTCAAAATAAGTTAAAGTTAAAGTTGAAATGTGTACACGCTGACACGAATTTGTTTACCATGTTTAAATCGAATTTCATGAAAGAAGCCTTAAATTTTATCTTTATAAAGAAGATTTAATTTTGAATAATATTATTTGTAAACTAAAAGATAAAAATAATGTTAAAAACTTGAAAGATAAAATTTAAAAAATAAGTTGAAAGTACTGTTTTCACCTTTTATTACGTTATAGCATTTGCCTTTTGATATTAAACAAAGTTATATACATTAAAAAATATAAAAAGAATTTCTGCAACAAAGGCATATATATTGACCAGCATGTATTTTGTATATTGCATGAACGTTTTTAAAATTAGGTAAATATAAAATGTTTAACAAATTAAATATATGAAATTATATATATATATATATATATATATATATATATAAGTGAACCCCATTCAAAATAAATCTAACAATAGGTTGAAAATATTTAATTTTAAAACAATATGTATTAGTAATTTGAAATAATTTTAACATTAATTTGAAAAGGGATATTAATTGCGAGTTGTGTTATTCTTTAAGAGAATAAACTTTCAATGTATACAAATGAATCGTAATAATGAATAATAAATCATTTATTATTTTTACCTATATTTAGGTTCGAGACAGATAAAAGTATTGAAGATGACAAAGCTTTCTCAATTTATATTTACAAATAATAATAAAATTATTTATATATTTAAAATTTCTCACTTCTCCTTCACTTCCTTTTTATTTAGGGGACAAATAAGTTGGCAATATAAGACGAGCTTAATAATTTATTCTCCATATGATATAAATTTTCATTTTATTCTTCACAAAAAAATTGTTACGTTTTTATTTTTGTATGAAAGAAATTTATAAAATCAGTTTCTACCGTTTGTTAAAGTTAGTATAATGTTGGATTTTAACGAATTATCCTTTATGTAAGGATCAAAACGTGGAATTATTTTTTATATAAAGACCAAAATGAAGTATACATATTATAATGTCAGATTTTAATGAATTGTCTTTTATGTAAGGATAAAATTATAGAGTTATTTTTTATATAAAAGACCAAAATGAAGTCTACACTTTTTTTTGTATGTGTATGAACTAAAAACAACAAGAATATCAAATAGACGATTTTTTTTTTAATTTAACATAATCGGCTCAGTAAATACTAAATACTAACATTGTTGTAATTTTGTCAAACGATATGGGATGATTCATAAACATTTTTTCATATAAGAATTAATATGTAGAGATTAAAAATAAAAAAGTAAGGACTAAAACATTAATTTAACTTAAAAAAATTATGGAAAGAATATATTGAAAAACGAATACGATCCTTTATTATGATGGGATGTAAATGAGGTATAAGATTATATGATTGTTTATTGGATGGAGCAAAATATCTGAAATTTAGAGGGCAGAATCGGGTAGCCACATAAAATAACTTTTTCAATCTACTAGTTTTCTTTTAAAATGACCTTTGGGAACTTGAGATTGATAAAAAAAAAAAAAGTATTAAATCGTATATGAAAATGGAAATTGCGTCTATGTAAGATTGAAAATGGAATGTGTTTGTTAGTCTCTTATGTACATATCTTTTTTATATATTTAAATAATACTTCAGGGTAAGTGATGTTGCATTTATTTCTTCTGCTGGAGCTTCGTCATCAATTGTTCTTAATGAGCTCTTTTACATTAGTTGCTCATTGCATTTGATTTTTTCTTCTCCCCAATAAGTATATGCTCTGTTAGCAGTATGACGTGTCTCAAAATAAGCTATACACATCATAAATTTATGCAGTTTAGTGAATTTTGAGCAAAGTTGACAAAAGACTATTTTCCACACACATTTTATTATTAATTAAAATTTATATGAAACTTACTTGGTGAATTTACATAAATTTTGTGAATCTGACATGATTTTTAGTCAATAACAAAAAATGTACTATCTGAGAAAACATTGATAATATTTTTTTTCTTTCAAAATCTTAAATAGAATAACGTGAGTAATCAATTTTGTATATTAAAAAAATATGGGAATCAAATGTTTTAGTTCCAAAAAAAGAATTGTCCTTGATACTTTACTCCATCTTCACTCCTTTCTTTTTTTTTTTTTTTATGGACCATCATTCATGCTAGTTCTTATGTTAATTAGCATTAGTAAAGCACGACGGAAGTTTATATATACCATATGGAATGTGCATTTAGCACAATAATTTAGTTTTTGAAAGCAAAAGTGTTGGTGGCCAGGTTTCATTCGGGTCTGATTTGAGGTAAAAATAACATGAAATTCAAATTAAATAAATTCAATCTTGTGTTATTTGATTGGATTAGTTAACTAATACATCTTCAAGTTTTCCTTCTCCGTATCTTTTTTAATTTCCATTTACCACCATGAAAAAGTACAAATGTTACTTGGATAAACAAAACACATAAATTAAAAATGAGGTATCAGGGAAGGGACATACCTGCAATATGCCATATGTTAAACTACAGAGAGGGCACAACTAATTTCACCAACGAGAGAGAGAGGGCACAGCTAAATTAGAAGCAATATAAATGAGAATGTCAGAAGCATCAATGGATAAAAAAGCATAACATAATAAACCCTAAATCAAATAAAGGAAACATTACACACTGTATAAAAAGAATATAGGAATCGCAAGCAGCATGTTCAAAATAATATACCAAACTAACCAAAATATTATGAACTCTTTAGAGAAAAAGTCAAAACCTTTCCTAAACCTGACTCATATAGAGATGACTTAGGATATGGACATAAGGCCAACAAGGACTTGATCAATTTGGAGCGTCTTTACAACCTTCTCCTTTGAGTTGATTGCATGTAATATGTATGTATGTGTGTCTGATTTGTTAGACATATAATCTACAAATCAAGTCGTTTCTCATATAGTATTCATTTAAGGACTCTAATTGTTTGTGCCAAATGTGCATAATTTCATATTGTAATCATTCAAAGACTGAATTATTATGCCAAATATGTATCCTATTTGGTTCTTAATATGCTACTTCAGAACTTCTCGCGGGGAGAGTAATTTGCATTTCTAATTTTAAATTTTTAGAATGTTGTTTAGATAAAGATAGATAAAGATACTGTTTTTATCGTTTAGATTTAGGGTGTTATCAATTTGTGTTTACAAGATTAGGATGCAAGTGAGTTTTTGTGAAGAAAGAAGGCATCACCCAAGTTTTTGACAAACATTCATGACAATGAGAGTTGAAAGTCTTAATTGAGAAAAAAAATGGTTAAGAACAATTCAAATTTTAAATCTTTAAGATGTTACGTTGATAAAAATAAGGATATTAATATTTATCATTTTAGATTTAGGATGTTATCAATTTGATTTCAAGATAAGGATATATAAGAGGGGTCCAGGGGTCCTTGTTAAGAGAAAAAGTGAGTAGTGTCATCTAATAGGAGAATTTTCTCATATTTGTTCAAAAAAAATGTAATTTTGTGTGAAATAGTTAATGAATAACGATATATCTCCTTGTAGGTAGGCATAAGTTGTCAAACCATGTTAAACTTGTGTGTATGCTTTTAATCATTTGATTCTCAATTAGGCTTGAAGGAATTTTCGCATAACACTTTTACTGTTATTAATTAATGCCACTTAATGTAGGAAAAAATGAATGACGGAGTAAAGTTTCATAAACATTTATTTAAAAATCTAATCTTTCTTTCAAAGACTAAAGTGATTGACTCAATCTTTCACTTTGAAACTAAATTGGTTATCCACTCTTCTCACACTAATTTTTTTTTACGGCAAAAAAAATGATTATTCACTCAATTATAATATGATTTAAGTTTTAC
Organism: Glycine max; assembly: GCF_000004515.6. Taxonomy (NCBI): domain Eukaryota; kingdom Viridiplantae; phylum Streptophyta; class Magnoliopsida; order Fabales; family Fabaceae; genus Glycine; species Glycine max. Next base: position 45,034,487 of record NC_016089.4, on the reverse strand, counting down.
GCATATAGTGTAGGTAGAAAACAATATAAAGTCATAAAAAGTGTTCTCCCGACACATCAAACATGATCCCCAACCTCTCTCTCTATATAGACACATTATTTATAATATTTAGTTCTTGTTTATGATTTTTTTTTATTCTTCCTTAGGGTTATCAAAGTATAGTCTATCATTACTTAGAATGTTTATCGGAGAGATAAAAAAGGAAATATTTCGTAATTACCGAAGTTGAAAAGGCAAAATTTACAACCAAATAAATTAAATTAAAAAAAATCTATGAAATGACCTTTGAGGTTTAAATAGCATGTTAATTACAAGTACATGGCAATGCATGCTTGCAAGAGCTAGCTTAAATAATATGCAACAAATAAATAATCACAATTGAGTTATAAAACAGATTATTGCTATCCCAAAATCACCTATAAAATTTCAACCAAATTATAGTCAAAATAAACTGAACAGTATTATCTGTATATCACCCCCAAAAAATAAGATTAAATGTACCACACTCTCTCAGGGGAAACTCTTTTATCTTTTAAAACTCATCTTTTTTTTTTTAAAAAAAAAGAAAACTTATCTTAAATATCTGTTATTTTTGTTTTCGTAATTCAGAGATAACACTATAAATCCCACGCAACAACAACCTTATATCGAAGCAGTGGAACAAAGCAAGGAAGAGAAAGAAATTTGTTTCTCTCTAAAGAGTCTCCGCTGAACTTTTTGGTTTCTTGAAGATGTCGTTACTCTCCGATCTTATCAACCTTAACCTCTCCGACATCACCGATAAGGTGATCGCCGAGTACATATGGTTAGTGTCTCTGTCCCCCTTCGTTTTTTCCTCTGTTTCCCCTGCACGTGAAAACAAGCATTGCAAATGTGGCATGCATCTATCTGTTCCAATGTGCATGGATATATGTAATATGTGAGATGGAGCGATTCTATCAATGGGTCTGTTTTATTTTTGTTCATCTTCTGTTTGATCGATCGCAGTGCTCTCTTTATCTTATAGTCTCTGTACTACTCTGTTTCCCCTGTTTTTCTGTTTTTAGCTTGTGTTGTGTTTGTTTGTTTTTCATTCACTGAAGAGTCCAATGTGCATTTTGATTTTTGACTCCACGTTAGCATTAACTCCTTGCTCTGCTTCATGTCTAATTCAACTACATGATGACCTATTTGCTAACTTATTTTTCAATTGTTTTCTCCACACTTAATCAGCACTTACATATTTTTATTTTCATTATGATAGGGTTGGTGGATCTGGCATGGATATGAGGAGCAAAGCAAGGGTAATTTACTTCACCTTTTTGTAACCAAAAGTAAATCATGAAAATTGCATTTATTTTTTTGGAATTTTTAAACAGTTTGATTGTTTTATTATTGAAAATATCTGTTTAGTTTCAAGAAATTTTTCAATGGTGTAACCGAGCCAGCTTCATTCAGACTAGGTCTCTATAGAATTCTAAAAAAAACAATATTTTTTTATGAAATGATTCTCGCATAAAACACGCTAATATCTGTTTTTCCTCAAATTTCGTTTTATATTTCCCCAAATTTTTAATTAACATTAGTGCTTTTTGTGCGTTTTACATTAAGTTCTATACAACAGCAAAATTTTCAAGTTATTTTAAACTGTAGAACTTAGTTATGATTTACAAATCATAAGAAAACTATTTGCAAATATACCAAAAAAAAAAAAGATATGAGATTGATTTAGGTGTGATAGAAAAAGAAAAGGGAAATATGTTGCAAGTTTAAATTGTTAACAAAAATTGACTATATTAACAATTAATATTGGTCGATACAAAAATATACTATATTTATTTCAGCTTCATTTATTTGGCTGGTAACTAATGCAAATATAAAATGATTTTGGATATAGACTCTCTCGGGACTGGTTAATGACCCTTCCAAGCTTCCCAAGTGGAACTATGATGGTTCCAGCACTGGTCAAGCTCCTGGACAAGATAGTGAAGTGATCTTATAGTAAGCTTCTTTTTCTTTTTTCCTTTTATTTTCTTTTGGTACAATAAGCCTCTTTTTCTAATCCCATTTGATAATTTCTTCTTAATATACACTTTTAAGTCATGTTTCATTTTCGGGTAAATTTGTACAGTTACATATTTTTCCAAAATTTTCTTATTAATGTTGTGTATCTTAATCAAATACAACAGTCCACAAGCAATTTTTCGGGATCCATTCAGGAGGGGTAACAATATCCTGGTATGTTTCCTCTTGTTTACTATTTTATTTGTAATTAGTACATCTTTATTCAGTTAAACTTGTTTCCATGGTGTAGTCATTTCATATCTTTCAATTGTAATTTATTTCAGGTTATGTGTGATGCTTACACTCCTGCTGGGGAACCCATTCCTACCAACAAGAGAAATAAAGCTGCAAAGATATTCAGTAATCCGGATGTTGCTGCTGAAGAACCCTGGTATGGTTTCTATAGTTGCTTGCTTGCAATTTCTTATGACCTTTTTCTTATGCTATGGTTTTCTTCCTTTTTCCTCAACTAAAAGTTACTGTGTGATTTTCAAACAGGTATGGTCTTGAGCAGGAATATACATTATTGCAGAAAGATGTCCAATGGCCTCTTGGATGGCCTCTTGGTGGGTTTCCTGGGCCCCAGGTGATTTTTTTCTCCTTCAATCTTTTTCTTCTTTTTATATATATTTCTTCAAATTTTAAATTATTAAGCCTTTAATTAATAATGTATACATTTTATTGACGACATATATATTTCTTTTTATGAAAGGTTATTAACTTTTCCAACTAGTTAAAACTTATTAGTCTTTTTATTTTTATGGCTGACTCGTAAGTGTTGTGACTTATATGCAATTCAATTTTTTGTGTTTTATAATTGACTTATTGTTTTACATGTATTGTATATTTTTTTTGTCCATGCTCAACAGGGACCATACTATTGTGGAACTGGTGCTAACAAGGCTTTTGGGCGTGATATTGTTGACTCACATTACAAAGCATGTATTTATGCGGGAATTAACATAAGTGGAATCAATGGAGAAGTGATGCCCGGTCAGGTAACTTGAAAGTTGAAATATGTGTCATAAACTCATAATCTTCGTATTCATCATTCTCTACCCTTATATTTTATATATTTTTTTTCTTCCCTATAATATATTGCTGTTTTTAATTTTAACTCTTTTTTATTTCAATCCATTCTACATGATGTGTAGTGGGAATTCCAAGTTGGTCCATCGGTTGGCATCTCTGCTGCTGACGAGTTGTGGGTTGCTCGTTACATTTTGGAGGTACTTAGCACATTCACTCACCATCAATTTTTTCTTTTTCTTTTTAGAGGACTAGGTTTTTCTTTTTTTCTTCTCTTTTTGAAACCATTGCAGCTAATATCTTTGTTTGTGTTAACAGAGGATCACCGAGATTGCTGGAGTGGTGCTTTCCTTTGACCCTAAACCAATTCAGGTGAATAATCTCATACTCATCCCGTTTTAAAAAAAAATCTCCTAACTTTTATCCCTTTGTGGCACGCAAGAATTAAGGATATGTTGATTCTATATATTATAATATAATAAAAAAATGGTTAAAATTAAATTTAAGTAAATTAACATTGCGTTATACTGTTTTTATGTGTATGATTCAATTATTGAATTTGGTGTGATGAAATTGACTGGTGTCATTTTGGTTATGTTCTTACAAATCAGGGTGATTGGAATGGTGCTGGTGCTCACACAAATTACAGGTAATTGTGATTACTTAAATAATGGGTTAGTTAGTAATTAACAATTTAACATAACATAATGTCACTTTGCTTTGATGCTTGACTTAATGTTGCAGTACCAAGTTGATGAGAAACGATGGTGGCTATGAAATCATCAAAAAAGCAATTGCTAAGTTGGAAAAGAGGCACAAAGAGCACATTGCTGCTTACGGAGAAGGCAATGAACGTCGTTTGACCGGACGACACGAGACGGCTGACATGAACACCTTTTTATGGGTAAGTAACAAAATAATACTATCTCCGCTATTTTTTTTTATAAAAAATAAGTTATAATATATTTTATATTATAACTCCTTTCTTATAAATAATAACAAAAGTAAAAGTAATATCAAGGAAACATATTTATTAAATTTATAAAAGTAATATATGATTTTTTTATAAGTTTTTAAGCTAATGAATAAAGTTTTATTTTATAGTAATTTATTTAATAGGTGTTAAATTAATCTTTTACTAAAATAGGCATAAAAACAAAATATTGATCTTGAAAAGATAAGAAATGTATTGATAATGTAAGATTTTTTTTTAATGATAAGGATAAGATGTTTATATATCATCATTTAATCACATACAATTGTACATGATAAGTTTGTTACCTTAAATATCATATTAAAATTGATTTTTAATTGATTAATAATGTAAAAAAATAAATATTGTGATAGTATGTATCGATTAAACTCTTAATTTTATGGTTGTGAATAAGCTTAGTTGATATTATTGATATATGTGTGCGTGCAGGGTGTTGCAAACCGTGGTGCTTCTATTAGGGTAGGGAGAGACACTGAAAAGGCAGGGAAGGGATACTTTGAAGATAGGAGGCCTGCCTCTAACATGGACCCTTATGTGGTCACTTCCATGATTGCTGAGACAACTATTCTTTGGAAACCATAAGCAACGTCAAAACAATCACATGGTGCCTTCCGCATAGCATTGTTGTTTAGATGGTCAATTTGTTTTTCTATGTTTTTGTGTGCATTCTAGTTGTGACTACCTCGCCTGTTGTTAGGTATTGTTTGTTGGTGGTACTCATGATTACCAAGCGAGGAATTGTTGTTTCATTTTCTTAATGTACGTTTTAAGTGTTCCAATAATGTGTAATGGCCCTCAAGTATTGTTATTTGCTGCGAATTTATATTGTGAAGCATCTCATGATTTCTCTTTGAGCAATCAAGTTCTTATTAACTGTACATGCCTTATGGGTATGGGAACGGTTTGTCCAGACCGCAAATAAATAGTTCGTACACTTTAATACCCAATTTTGGGTAGATTGGGAGAGGGAGGAATGAGATAATAAGAAGAATAAAATAAAAAAGTAAATGAGTATTTCAAATAAAACTGCACGTCCATGCAATTCAAATTCATCAACTTATAAGCTTTTACACATAAATTATTTTTGTTATAGTTGAATGGTCCAAAACCCAAATGATAAGAAATTGAAATTTAGATGACAAGAGAAAAAAAAATTAACATAATAACATTTTCATTTCAAAATGAACATCCCATAATAACATAAGAGTTAATAACATTTTCATTTCAAATTAGTTAAAAACAAATTATATTTAGGCATAAGGTAGTTGACTAACAAAACACTTAGACACTACATAAACCGATAAACTCTAACATATATAGTAGTCATGAGAGGATTAAGAAAACACCGAAAAACTAAATAAACTGATAAACTCTAACATATATAGTAGTCAAAATAAAACACACTACAGTACTAATTGTTATGCTGGTGAACAACTACAATCATGTAGTAATGACACCCAAAAACCCCGTTATACACAATCTCGGACTCAAATACTCCAAACAGCATGAAGATAATGACACTAAGTCGAAAAATTTTGATGGTGGCAGAAGTGGGTGGGATGGCAGCATGGGGGGAATGATCCATGCTCCATCAGCATCATGAAGAACACCTCACATCCTGCATTACATCCCCATTTTTTATGGTGCCATCTACATTGAATTAAACACATTCACCCCATCTTGCATTACATCCTGCATTATATTTGAAATGTTGACACTAGAAGATTGTCCTCCATTGAACTTCCGTCTAAAGGCCTCCACCACCACAGACGGTGTTTTTTATGTTAAAAGATAAATTAAATGTTTTTTATGATTTTATATATTGATAGTAAAAGTTTAAAAGCACTTAATTATATAAATTTAAATAGTAATTTTGTAATCGGTAAAAAATAAGATTTGAAAAATTATATTAAATTATTAATCTTTAAATATACTAGCCTAAGAGCTTGAAACGTTTAGCTATGGTTCTTCTGATGCTATCTTATTTTCAATTAATGTCATATTTTAAAAATTTGTACAGAAAATACAGATTTGTTTCCCTCTATTTAATATACAATTTTTTTTAAAAACAAAAATAAATTAAAATAAGATAAAAAATTTATAATTCAAAAAAAATTATTTCCATATTTACAAATTCTTCAAAATGAACTTTTATTTCATATAAGAAAGGCACGCTATATATGTTGCGTAGGTGCCTGTAATCCTATCGAGCACCGAATAAAAAAGGGATGACACATAATCCCGTAACTCCCAACCAAAGTCATACCCTTCTAACTTTCCTCTCAAATGAAATCTTTCTCCAAAACTTCACCCTCAACTCAAGTCACTACACTGTTGCATTCAGACCGCGGGTAGCAGTTCGTGTACTGCTGCAAAAGCAAGAAAAGTTTTCATTAATTTCTTGATTTTGTAAGTTGAGTGTCACTTTTTTTTTATCCGTAAATATTACTCGTTAATAATTAATTTTTGTTAGTTGAGTTTCATTTGTGATAACTACATTTGTGGTGATAAGTGATAACATAGCTTGCATAAATATTGTTTTCTAGCCTTGCTCCTTGTTTATGGTTGTTTAATTTGTCTTATGTGCAATAAATTATTACACTCATGCATGCAGTGATTAGCATCTTGTCTGGGTTAATTTAATTATTAATTCTTGGATCACTTGATTTTTTTGCTGTGTTAACTACTGAACTGTGAAGAGCTGTGTGACATTTTCTTTTTGAAAGACGGAAACTACAATAGGGCTAGTGTGTTGGACTCAAAAGTCTGGACCTTAATTACGTGAAAACAAGAATAAATATATGGTACCTTTGTAGAGATAAAAATCATTTCCTATTTTTGTCATGTAAACATTGCACGTTATTATCCTGATTAATTATATTATTCGGGTGTTACACCTTCTGTGTTATTTATTCGCATCTTCATTAAGAAAATAATTTTGTTATTAAAAGGAAACAACCTTGTCAAGGTAAAAATATAATAAATAAAAATTCATAAAACTTCCTTTGTTTAAAAAATAATAAATCTTGTTTTAAATGATAAAATATTAAAAAATGAAAATAAAAAGATGTGTAAAAATACTTTTTTTAGAAAAATACTTTATATTTATGAACAAATTCTATTAAAATCAAACATAAATTTTCTCATTTCCTGAGAATAAACATGCACGTGTAAACACTTCTCAAAAGTCATGTATGATTCCTGGTATAGCTGAAAAATTGCTCCCCTGCCAAAGCCTCACTCACAGCGACAAGTCACTTATATAATTCTATTATTTTTCAAAATTGTGGTAATATTTGTAAATTTTCTTCTAGTAATCCAGAGATTTTACTATAAAACCCACACAACAACCTTGCATGGAATCAGTGGAACCAAAGAAAGAAAGGAAGAGAAAGAGAAAATCTCACTCTGAAGTGTCTCCACTAAAAGTTTTGATTTCTTGAAGATGTCGTTACTCTCCGATCTTATCAGCCTTAATCTCTCCGACACCACCGAGAAGGTGATTGCCGAGTACATATGGTTAGTGTCTCCCTTTCATTTTTTCACCACTCACTCAGATCACATCCTCTATATATTTCCCATGCACCTATAAACATGCATTCTAATATGACATGCTTATATCAATTCCTATGTTTTTTTTTTTTTTTTGTCATGAGCCATATAACATAGGTATCTTCTAACTCATTAAATTAAATACTAATTCAATTTCTGATACATGATTGCTGTTGACTCAAATTTTTTTTTTACAATGAGAATCAAACACACACATATGAATGCAACAAAATTTTACACTAATGTGTCAATGCTTTGGATTTTTTTTTCTTTTTATTTTAAGTGAAAGTGAAAGTGAAAGTGTTTGCCTCCTTATTGTATTTTATTTTGTTTGTTTTCTCAATGAATGTACTTGAATAATATTGTTTTAGTTTTATTTGTATGTTAACCATAAATCTAACAGTGTTTCCTACTTTCCTCTGCTAGAATGCAAGTCAGTTTTATGTTCATATATGTGAAAAAAGTCTCTATGAGTAAATGCTATTATGAATGAGATTTAATTTTTTTCTGAAATGTTTGGGAAAATATTAGTTTTTCCATGGTTTAAATGGTTGGCCATTATTTTTAATATACTCGAAGAGGCTTTCTTTGCTTGTTTGTTTGCATTCGGGTCTCACATGTTGCAGTTAGACGCAACTTTAGTCCAGAATAGTTTTATGTTTTTAGCTTGTGTATGGTTTTTTTACAAAATTTTCCGTGACTGCGATTTTGATAGCAAATTCACGGTTTTTTTTGCTGTGTTCGCAACTGTAATACTACCATGATCGTGGTTGTTTTTACCACATTTTCCTGCAGTTTTCCCCGATATTAAGCAACGCGATGAAGTCGCAACTGCAATTTCAAATCTTGCTTAGTACAAACACTAATGCAGATATTGACCTCACATTAACATTTACTACTTGTCATTGTCATGCTTCTCTTTCTCATCTAATTCAACTACCTTGCTTATTTTCTAACTTGTTCTAGCTTCCATTGCTTTCCGTAGGCTTAATCAACACTCACTCCCTTTTATTTTCATTATGATAGGGTCGGGGGATCTGGCATAGACATGAGGAGTAAAGCAAGGGTAATTTACTTCTTTTTGTAACCAAAAGTAAAAGAAGAAAATAACATTTTCTTTTAAAATTTATAAACAACTTCACTGTTTAGAAATTATTAAAAGATCTATATAATTTGAAGAAGTTTTCAATTGAGTACCTGATCCAACTTAGAAAAGTGCAAGAAAAGTATGCATTAATTTCAACTTTTTTATTTGGCTGGTAACTAATGCAAATAGAAAATGATTTTGGATATAGACTCTCTCAGGACCGGTTAATGACCCTTCCAAGCTTCCCAAATGGAACTATGATGGTTCCAGCACTGGTCAATCTCCTGGAGTTGACAGTGAAGTGATCTTATTGTAAGCCTCTTTTTCATTTATTTTTTTGGGTACAGAAAGCCTCTTTTCCTAATCCCATCTGACCATATATCTTCTTAGTACACACTTCTAAATCTTGTATCATTTTCTGGTAAATTTGGCCCATCACATATTTAGGATTGGTTCTTTTCCAAACTTCTCTTATTAAAATGTAGTGAATCTTAATCAAATACAACAGTCCACAAGCAGCTTTCAAGGATCCATTCAGGAGGGGTAAAAATATGCTGGTATGTTTCTTTCTTCTTTACTATTTTTATTTTATATGTGATCAATACACCTTTCTTCAGTTAAACTTGTTTCAAAGGTGTAAAAATCTCATGTCTTATAATAGCAATTGGTTGCAGGTTATGTGTGATGCTTACACTGCTGCTGGGGAACCCATTCCTACCAACAAGAGACATAATGCTGCAAAGATATTCAGTTATCCTGATGTTGTTGCTGAAGAACCCTGGTATGGTATCTATTGTTGCTTCCTTGTAGTTTCTAATGACCTTTTGCTATGATTTTCTACTTTTTCCTCAAGTAAAAATGTCACTTTATGACCTCCAAATAAGTATGGCATTGAGCAGGAATACACCTTGTTGCAGAAAGATGTGCAATGGCCACTTGGATGGCCTATTGGTGGTTTTCCTGGGCCCCAGGTGAAAATTCGTTATCTTCAATCATTAAAATGGAACATTTGGTGTCTAATGTAAATCACCCTAGTGTTTAATTTTTTTTGGTATGGCATTCATTAAATAATTCAGTTCACTTACAAATTATTGTGTTCTCAATCATGTAGACATTTTAGTGACGATGTAATTTCTCTTACGAAAGGTTACTAACTTTTTGAACCAATTGAACTTATTAGTCTTTTTGTGGCTGACTCGTCGGTCTTGTGACATACTATGCTAATTCACTTTGTTATGTTTTGTTATTGACTTATTGTTACATGTGTTGTATATTTTTTTCCCTTGCTCAACAGGGTCCATACTATTGTGGTATTGATGCTAACAAGGATTTCGGACGTGACATTGTTGACTCTCATTTCAAAGCCTGTCTTCATGCGGACATTAACATTACTGGAATTAATGCAGAAGTGATGCCTGGTCAGGTAATTTGAAAAATAATTTTCATATTCATCATTCTTCAGCCTTATGGTATCAAGACAATGTTGAGTACTAGACACAAGGTCAGTCATAAAACTTAATGCTGATATATTATTGTATCCTGCCATTACTCAATATGTTTTTACTTTAATTCTGACTCCTTTTAATTCAATCCATTCTTGATAATGTGTTGTGGGAGTTCCAAGTTGGTCCATCGGTTGGCATCTCTGCGTGTGACGACTTGTGGGTTGCTCGCAACATTTTGGAGGTTGTTAGGACATGACTACTCTCACTGTCAACCTCAGTCTCACCATCAAATTCTTTCTTTTATAAATATTCAGCTAATATCTCTATTTATGTTAACAGAGGATTACTGAGATTGCCGGGGTAGTGCTTTCCGTTGATCCTCAACCGATTAAGGTGGATAATTCCACTCATCCGGTTTCAATTTTTTTTTCACCTGACTTTGTTCCTGATTGGCATTCAAAAATTGAGGGCACATTTGATTCTTTATATATACACACTCCAAACACATGGTTAAAATTAAATTTAAGTAAAATAATCTTGGAACGTTTATGAATTTGGTGTGATGATATTGATTCATGTCATTTTGGTTGATTTGTTACACTAGGTTGATTGGAATTGTCACTCTAATCTTCCTCTATTATAGTTTTGGTCCCTATACTCATAAAGTTTAGTTTTTAGTGTCGTAACTTTATTTATTTTAAACAGTTGTTACTAAATTGAAATTATACAGGTTTAAAACATGATATAATTTGGCTTTAGTCCTATTTGGAAAACAAAGTGAACATTAAAAAAATCCTTTCTAAGATAATTTTTTTCAAAACCGTCTTAAAAACTCTACTTTCTAAGATAGTTTTCTAAAAATCGTCTTCAAATTCTCAATTTTTTATATTTTTAAATAAAAATATATATTCTAAGATGCTTGTTAAGAAAATTGATTTGAATCTAAAATTCTAAAACGGTTTAAAAACCATCGTGGAAAGTGTTGACTTTCCATGACAGTGATTTTAAAGATGGTTCAAAATCATGAAAAGGATAAAAAAAATCATTTTTGAAAGTTTTTTTTTAGTAATGTTATCACGTCCTTTGTCATCGGTTTATTAAAAACTGATGCAATGAAAAAGATAATATGTAGCATAGTTATAATTTTGTTTTTTAGGGTTTCTACATCGACAAGAGTTGATAATGTGTCTTTTTAAAATTTTCTTCTTGAAAATATTGTAAAATATAAAAAGAAAAACTAGAGAAAAAATTTAATAAAAATTATAAAGATTTTTTTACCCTAGACCCTTTGCTACAAAAATCACGTAGAAAACACTTTTCTACTAAGTTGTTCACCATCACCATTAATGAGTTATTTGATCCTTTTCACACATGAAAATTTGTTCTAATATATAATTAAAAAGCATTATCCTTCAAAAAATTGAATGCAAACAAAAAATTGAATGCAAGGTTTGAAATCGGGACAAAACCATGCATTTATGTGATATCTTTGTCAAAGTGAGAAATAAGGAGAGCACACAAATATTTGAAGTGATGGAAAGAGCAATGTAGAGAAGAATAATGTAAGCATATATGTGCTTTACAAAAATAGAATTTTATTAATAACTTCAGGTGCTACATGTTCATGACCTAGTTGTATATTGGTTTTAAACGGGTAGTTGAATGTGTACAAAAGTACATATGACTATACTAATATTAGGAGGATCAAAGTGGCATTAAGAACCCCAGCACCATCTCATCAAATAAAGCAAGAGGAGGGAAAATCCAATGACACAACTGACAACAATAAATATAATTAATAATATATTTTTATCTCCCTTTGTCTCTTCCAAACATGCGACATAGGTTGGTGTCAATGCTGCTATTGACAACAAAATTATACTGGAGATATTGATAGACATTCTCTTTGTCATTCAAGTGTATGTATGTTCATGCAAGGAAACTGGATCGTGGTTGGAGAGAGTGCTAGTTTAATTTTATATATAATGAGAGGAGGAAGGCATGCAATTGCATAAAGATGATCATAAATGAAGAAATATCTGAGAGTTGTGGGGCGTGCAATTTCAATAAATAAAAGGGAGAGTAGATTGTTGATAAAATTATATTAGAAATTATGATAAAAAGCAAATTAAATATTTTGTATATAATTATAGGAATTAAGGTTATTACAATGATTATATTATGATTAAATCGATTAATTAAATCATTAAATCTTATATAATATTTTATTTTATTTAATATGATAATCAATTATCATGTGATCAAAATAATGAATAAAATAATTTAATTATAATGTATTTAATTTTATTAGAATAATCAATCATATTTAAATATTTTGATTGATAATACAATCACATATTAATATTGTTATTCAAGTTAATTGATAACATTAATTTATATTTTGATTCAAATTTATAGAAAATTTAACTAAAGAAATCTCTCAACATTTATTTAGATTTCATAACATAAATATTTATTTAGAAATCTCATTGATGTTGGATTCCTAGTAATTGAGTCTCTCTCTAACAACGATGTTTGTCATTGTTCCTCCTTGCCAAGGAGACACCTCTCTATGTCGCTGATCTTCACCACCCCCATGTCACCCTCCACCGCTATCCCTCTGCACCTACTCCATTGCTAATTAGTTTCCTATTATTATAGAGAATAAGGATAAGTTAATTATTATCCTCATTGTCGTGTTGATTGGGATTATTGCAGCTAGACTTGCGTGTAATAGGGTTGTGACAGTTTATTGTGTACTAGAAGTCATATGTGTTTCTTAGGCTAGTAGTTAATGTTTTATTGTGTAATATCCTCAAGGTAATAATAGGATCGTGTCTAAGTATTTGGGGGTCTAAGGCTATGTTTTTAAAGAAATTTAAAATAATAGTAAATTGACACCTTTATATTAATTTTCTAGATTTCTAAGTTAAAAAATTATTTATTAAAAGACATTTATGTCTTAAAGACAAATCATGGCTCCTAATTATTTTAATTATATGCAAATAAATACAAATGATAAAAGTTGTGTTTGATGTGCTATCAAATCACGATCTGTATCGATGTGTGTGAAGATTTCAAAGGATACACTCATAAGACGATTTGATCAAAGTCTTATGAAGAATTCAACATGAACTTTGCATGAAGAAGAGGCGTGCATTTAATGCAAACATTAAATTCTCCAATAGAGTCAAGACTTCATACGAAAATTAGAGTGAAGAATCCAACCAATGTGAAACAACGAATACTTGGATATGAAGACTATATATAAAAGAATCTTTGAAGAAATAAGACACGAATCATCTACGCAAATCATTCTTTCTTGTAAAGTTTTTTGTATATTGTTGTAAAGATACTAGGCTCTCAAAACATGTTGTATACCTTGAGAGAAAAAACTAAAAGTGTTGAGTGATATATTCATCTAGTAGACGATCATACATTAGTCAATGAGCAAACTTCTAACAAATCTTGTTGATTTGTTTAGAGCCAACAGTGGTGGCTTGATAGGATAAAAAATATTGGGGTTTAAGTCAAGCTAGGAGTAGAGCTTCCAAGTGTAAGAGTTAGAAGTGACAACAAACAATACATATAACTTTGATAAGTTAGTTATAAATTCTTTGTGTGTTTTCTTGTTGTTTAACTAACAAAGTATTTGAATTTGATTTTAGATCTTATATCTTTTTTTTCTTCAAAGAAAACTATTTTTCTCATCGTCTAGTAAAGTCTAAATCAAAATCTATATTGTTTTTATGTTTATCTTCATTAGACGATAAAACATGACTTCAATCTTTAAAAAGTTTTAAAATTTCTAAAAACACAATTTAATTCTCATTCTTGTGTTATTTGGTTCTACAACTTTGTAATGTTGTTTGAATATTTGCATATGTGTGCATGTGTTTTTTGCTTACATCTCCCAATTTTATTTTCAATTATTTATTTCTCTAACCAATTAATTATTAAAATATGACACAATTATTTTATTGTGATCCACAATTATGCGCTCGCAATCTCAATAAGACTAAGAACAATTTCTATTATCTACACGACAATGGGTAGTAGTTTAATCCTGTGATGACCATGTCTTTGTTATTGTTATTCTCCTTTATTAAACTATAGTTTTATTGCAGGTGGATTTTACTTTTTGGTGTAATATTTTTGCTCTTATATGTAATTTGACTACTTTCATGTGCTATTTTTTTCTTTCTAAAATGATATATTAGAGAGAAATTGGTTGTTTTTCTATAAAAAAATATCAATTAATTGACTTAAGAAATGAAAGTGACACATATTTAATTATTCTTAAATTTCACTATCATAAAATAATTTATTTATTTTTATTAAAATAAATATTCTTTTTAAAAAAGAATTGATATTGATAATCATTCTGAATGTGATAATATTGTTCCTAAAAATGTAAGAACATTCTTTGAAACAAACGCCCCCTTAGATTGAAATATTAGAATTTGGGAGTAAATTATGTGTAAAAAAGTATTAATAATAATGTATGACATTCACCATAAAATAATTACTTCTAATTTTCATCCATTAGTTTTCTATAGGGGTGGATATACGGTCTGATCCAATTTGTTTAAGGCTTATGAAGCCTTTTATATGGGGCGAATAATTTTAGATGACATAATAAATGTTTTATTTTTTGTATCTGGCCAACAAACCCGCAGATAAATGGATTATCCATAGATAAACAGACCGGTCCATAAACTCAAATAATAGTTTGAAACAAAAAACTTTAAAAAATAAAAATCTATTAAATTTGAAGAAATTTTTATTTTTCATTCATTTTTTAAGCTTAAACTTCATTTCACCTCTATATTTTCTTCTCTTATTAAAAAAAATAGCGAGAAAAAGTAAATAAAGAAAGAGTCCCAATAAATGAAAAAAGAGCAAAGAAAAGCATAAACTTCAAAGTCTTGGACTAGCAACCCACAAATTAAGCTTGCGAAGTCTCTGCGAGTTAAATGAGTTGGGCATAAAATCATTTATGGCTATGCGAATTTCAAAAAATAAAAGATCTATTAGCCACCTAGTTTGTTGTGACATTACTGGCTGCCGTAGATCTTAGCCTTTATACCCTCTCCTAATTCTATAATGAAAGCTTATAAATGATAGTAAAAACTTGAAAGAACATAAACTAAACACACATGAATTAAACACGAAAGAGTAATTATAACTACCAATTGTTCAAAAGGAAATTAAAAAGGAAAGGATGCTTTAAATTTGTCCCATCACATTTGCATCATTGTTTGGTCATTTGTATCTTACACCTCTCAATCTAAATCCTACACCTCCCAAACCTTGAAGCAACTCCGCTTTGACATGGAGCACTACTCTGTTTCGTTGCTCCTGACGTGTCATGACCTCCTCCAAACCTACTACAAATCCTTCTACCTAAGGGAGATGAGTTTCCCTATCTCCTCGACGTCAACGACTTCAAGCCCAAGCAAAAGGCCTCACAATAGAGCATCTAACTTGAGAAAGCCTCCATGCTCTTTAATTTGGGTGTCATTTATAGCTAGATTAGTTTGTCCTATGACCCGAACATCGTCAATGGTCGCTGCTAAGCCTCCCATGCATTCATTGTTGTGGCTGGATCCTTCACCTTCATTCCCGACAACACCTCCATGAAGGCCTCTATTGGGACTTGGGTGTTCCACCATTGTGGAGTGCGCTGGGATGCTAGAGAAGCTCATGCTGGCATTGGCGCATGAATGCATCTTTGAGAACACCATTGCCAAAGGGAGCACTCCCGATGGAGGTTTGAATTTGAAGAAAGGAAGGAGAGTCATGCCGCCTATTCTAGAATAAGATACATTTTCGGAATACGAAAACATACATTCTAGAATACAAAAAACTATATTCTGAAATAGAGTACTCTTCCAGAATAGTTATCCTTGAATATTGTTTTTCATATTCCATAATAGAATAAGCACCTTGGAATCGTACTCCGGAACATACATTCTAGAATACAAAAAATTATATTTTTGAATACTTATGTTGGAAGAGTATCATATTTCAGAATAGTTGTTTCAAAATGAGAGTGTATGATAAAAGAGTATTTTTTTCCGCTGGAGTCTTTTAGGAGGTAGATGATATAAATGCTCATTGTCTACTTCAAGTTTCTCCCCAAGGGTTTTTCCTTCGGCCTTAATCTTTGCAAGATAAAAAAAAAATAGGTTTTTAGCCTGAGCCCATAGTTGACCAAATAGAAAAAGTTTGATGAGCACATAAAATACTACTATCATTCTTTAATGTCTCCCTTTGTTTCTCACCTTTCTTAACAGTCAACTAAAAGGTCTCCCTCTCTTCCTTTATTATTTGAAAAATCTTATTATTTTAAAATAAGATAGGATTTATGAAATTATATTTTTTATTAAATAAAAAAAATCTATTTTTATTTTACTAAACAGAATTAATTTCTTAATTTATGATATTTGAAAGGAAAAAATTATATTTAAAAAATGACTTCAAATAAAATAGAAGAAAAAAAATAATTAGAACCTCTAATATCTATTCTAGACCTACCCTAGATCTAACTTGGTCCAATAGTCCCAAAGTGCATAAACCAATAAACCAAACAAGATAAGTGTGAAGAACCTATTACCTATAATCTTGTCTTAATAACTACAACTCTCCTTTGTCGTTCTATCTAAGGATAATTTTTTTTATAATAAGAGGTAATCTTCATCTCTTCCTATCAAAATCATTAGAAGAGATCTATAATAATGACTCAACAATAAAAATACAAGTATGACTACTTCACCTAAACTATTTTTATGTGATTTCTATTAGTAAAAAAAAAATGGTCTCATAACAAAATATAGTAATTGTGTTAGAAATTTGTATTGAGTAACTAATAATTTGAAACGCTAGTAAATGTGATATATGAAACAACTGATAATTAGAAATTAGATTTAATTAATATTTTATCTAATTAATGCTTAATAGTATTGCCATTTATAGAAAAAATAATAAATAGTGATATTACATTTTTAAAAGTAATATAATGGACACAAAAGAAGAGACATAATAATATGTTGAAATCGTGAAGTAATATCACATGATCAAAGTCTACCGTGACGAGTAAAACACTATTGGCGTGACATTGCACTATTTTGCAGTTGAGAAATTATATATTACAAGCAGATAGTATACTTGCAAAACCATTATGAAATTGTTAAACTTTCATCCATTAATTTTCTAATCGAATGTTATAATTCTACACTTAACCAGGTCTAAATCCTTAAATTGATTTGAAGGAGCATAAACTAAACATACATGAACTAAACCACACATGAATTGAACATAACAGTGTAATTACAACTATCAATTGTTCAAATGGAAATTAAAAAGGAAAGGACGCTTTAAATTGGTCATATGCATCATTGTCGGCTTCAAGTTGCTGTCCAAGGATTTTTTCTTTGGCCTCAATCTCTGCAAGATCAAAAACCAGGTCCTTAGTCTGATGAGCCCATAAGATGCTATCATTCTTCAATGTCTCCCTTTGTTTCTCCCGTTCCTTAATAGCCAACTGAAAGGTCTCCCTCTCTTCCTTCAGTTTGTATAACTGTTCTTCAAGTTGTTCAATACAAGAAGATATTTCATTGACCCTGTTGTCGGCATTTGAAATGGACATTGTGATTTGTTCCTGTGTATGTTTAACTTCTTGCAGTTTGCGAAGGATATCTTCTTTAGCTCGGTTCAAGTCGACTTTCTTTATTCTAGCCATATCACATTCTTTGCGGTGAGTAACAGCATTGTTGAAGAAGAGTCTGAAGGCCTTTATGAATGTTTGCTGTTCATGAGAAAGAAACTTCTCATTCTTCTGCAACTCTTCAAGAATAAGTAGGACCTTTGACATTTGTTCATAGTCAGTAACAAAATCACCTAAGCTAAAGGTCTGCATTAAGTCTTTTAGCTCTTTAGACAGAACATCTGCAGGGGAGCCTTGAACTTTTGGTTGTTCTGCCTGAGTGATAGATTGTGGAGTCTTGGAAGAAATGGAAACCTTCCCTGTCAGAATATTTTCAATAGCACTCAAAGGGTCATCTTCAATCATTTTGTTAATGGCTTCTAGATCGAGTGGGGTGTTCCCAGTAGAGACTTCATCAGCCTTTGAGTCAACTTGATCTGGAGATTCTTGACCCTTGCTGGAAGCAATTTGTTCTTGAGCATTGGCTGGAGCAGGGTTCACTTTCCCGACCTCTTCGACAAGGCTTTTACTCAATACTGGCTCAGCAGTGTTTGTATTTTCAATATGAGAAGCATCAGCATTGGCTGGAGCAGCTGCAGGAGGATCTTGATGAGGAGGTGATGCAGTAGTAGAGCTTGAAATTGCAGCAGTTGGAGGCTCTGTAGGAACAGTTTTCTTTGGGGACTTGCCTATTTGACCAGAAGACCTCCTTCGAGGTAGTCTTTTTCTTTTGTAGATTACTAAGGCATCGATATCTGAAGAGACTTCTTTGCCATCTACTTGTGAATTTTCAGCTGTACGTCCCTGTTATGATCAAAAGGAATGTTAAAGTGAATAACAAGTAGAGGTACTTGACAAGTAGTGATGTAAGTAATTTTACCTTCAGTAATGTAATTAATTTTACCTTCAATAATTCCTCGGATGAAGATACTTCGGGAACATTGTTGGCAGTTTTATCTGCCACATGCTTTATTCTTTTAGATCTTCGGGGTGTTGATGGGGTATTGGATTTCTGGTTAATTATGAACTTGGTAGGCTGTGAGGAAGAAGAAATTCAACAAAAGACAATGCAGCGAGTTTGATGGAATTCAAAGATGTCAAAGACAATGTAGTGAGTTTTATGTAATTCAAAGATGTCAAAGACAATGCAGTGAATTTGGATGGGAGTTACCTTTGTTTTTCGTGACCTTCCACGTTTCGAAGATGTCAAAGCTTCATCTGTGGAAGGTGAAACTATGGATTCCTGGTGTTCTTGTTCTTTAGGAGGATCCGTCATTTCGGTTACTTTTGAAACTAGAAAGAAAATCACTTAGGAAAAATATATGATAAAATGTTGAAATGAAATGCATGAATTATATTGGATGTGCCAAAGGGAGAAAGTTTCAGCATTTGGATATTTTATGAAAAATGCCATAAAAATTATTTAGCTAGTAATTGGGAAAAGTTATTCAATTCTTCTTGTAAACACCTAAAGCTCCACTTAGTGGGTCTGGAGACATATCAGGTTTGATAAAGGGAGTATTACGTAGTGTAAGAAACTTAGGAAAAGGTTTTACGAACTTCTTGTATTTAAACCATGACTTTGAAACCAAGGTCACGATGAAAGAGCAGTACTGTTTCTGTTTAAAACAGTTAAGTACCTCAGTAAATAAAAGCATATGCCTTAAAGAGAGTATTGGACTTACAGACAGGGATTCAAAGATGGAAGGAATTTCTAGATAACAAATGAGTTAGAAATTGGAATAAGGACTTGCGAGAAAACACAACAGAAGGGTATTCCCTATCATTTAAGTAACAAAAGAAGAGGAAGTTCCAAGAAAAAAATTAAGAAATTATACCTGTAATCGTGTAAATGAACAAGCTAGATATTATATATCTACATCACAATCAGTGCCTGTGACATGCAACTGCAACCTAGTATGATTTAATGTACAAGATACAAACACATCTTCATTTGGTAAACCAAATTCTTACCAGATCTTGTCCTTATTTTACCACTGTCATCACAAAAATCTCGTGGAAGAGCAGATGGTGACTGCTGTTTTGGCACATCTTGTGAAAATTCAGGCAGTTGGCTTGCTGTGTCTTGAGGTTGTTCTGGATTAGCCTTGGGAGAGTTGTTGGTAACAGTAACTGGCTTTGCATCCTTATCTTCAGTTGATCCAGCAGCATTAGCTTTCAGTTTTTCCATTACCTGCCCAAAATAATCATTCCATAAGGTAAGCTCATTTTGGGCAGGGTGGGGTTAAGGGAGGTCAAGAAACAAATGCCAAGGGAGAAAACCATACAACAAGGCACTCCCCAAAAATACCATGACAAGACCATCTAAACACAAGCCAAGAGTTTTGAGTTTATATACGCAAACATAACCCGAACAAGATCCTAAATATCATTACCTCGTGATGCTCAGGAGAAGCTAGGTGTGCACGTATAGACTCCAACATAACTACATTACAAGCCTGGCAAACAGGCTGCCGGAATTCATTATACCTGTAAGTACACGCCAGCAGGAACAGTCAAAATCATATCAGGTATAATATTATGCAAATAAGATGGGCATTGGATAAACACTAAACAGTAAACTTCCTCATAAGCACTAATAGAAGAAGAGGATAAGAAGGAGAAATGAATGGAGCTTCTCACGTAAGCTAAAATCAACATATGCACTTAACTTCATAGAAGCTCTCATAATTTAACTTCTCCAAAAGCTAAGATGCATAACATGATTTTAGCTTATGAAAAAGCTAACTATATTTCACTTTCTTATTTTCTACTCCTATGAGTGCTTACAAAGAAACTTATCCAAACAAGGCCATAGTAGACAAAATGAAAGACATCTTGAGAAAGCAGAGTTTTAAGTTGAGGCATGTCTAAACAAGCGCAACAGTAGCTATAATCAAATGTAACACACTGTTGCAGACTCAAACATAGTTGCAAACACACACATTACCAGAAAAATTAACCAAATCCATAAAATGGGCACAACTCAATGCATAAGCAGAAGGTGTTTAAGGACTATAGCGTCATTCTCAAATAAAGAACATAAAAGGTAAAAAAAAAAATACCATTATGACGGGCGTGTTTGCAACTAGAGAAGTAAAAGGAAACAAATAAACACTTCCATAACCGAAATTGTGAACAGAAGAAGAAAAAAAAGAGAATTGAAGTTAAGAGATATATGCATGAAAGAAGTGCACCAAAGTACCTACCTCACAAGGGGAAAAACTATGCACTTGTCTTTCTTCTGAGGACTCAAGCTAGGACGAGACAATGCCTTTTTCTT
The DNA here is from genome assembly GCF_000004515.6 of Glycine max. Classification (NCBI taxonomy): domain Eukaryota; kingdom Viridiplantae; phylum Streptophyta; class Magnoliopsida; order Fabales; family Fabaceae; genus Glycine; species Glycine max. The sequence continues at coordinate 45,013,346 of NC_016089.4, read as the reverse complement.
AACCGGAGCATCCATGTTCCTTTTCCTCGGAAGAAGAAGAATGTGGCCTGAGGGAAAAACGATTGAAAAAAAAAAGAAGGAACAAACTTTAAGATGAACCCTGGCTCGACACACCCAGAAAAATTGTTAAACCCTTGATTTTTTTACTATTGTGTTGTTGTTCAAATTGTGACTCTCTAGTTTACCTCGAAAAAATAGACCAGGGCCCGAATTGAAACAGGGTCATTTTAATACCGACCCGACCCGGTTAATATGACCCCCAAAAAAAAACATTTGAAAACAGTTGTCATTGTGATGTGTTGTGTTTTTTTTTTTTTGGTAAAGAAAGAGAAAATGGAGAGAGGGAAATATTTGGCATTGGTGGGAGGAGGGGCTCTTTTGGGCTCTGTCTCTACCTTCTTTCTTCTTAGGCTTCTTCAATCTCAGAAGTATGTAACTTCTTACTGAACTAATTTTTTTTTTGTCCTATGTATATACAATGACACTGAACTAGTACTGTGCTCGTTGGAACCCCCCAAAAGAAGGGATGGTGCTAAAACAATGTTTATTGATTAAAAATTGAATCTTTGCGTTAATTCAGTCTCACAGAGCGTGATGGATTGGTTGGATCAAGTTATTCAACTTTTGGGTCACTGAGGCAAAGGGATATTTTCATTTTATACGGTGTTCGGTGGATTTTTATTTTTTGTTTGGGCCTGAGTTTTTTTTTATTGTACTTTGGATGGTACTGAATGTTTGTTGTGATGTTTTGCAGAAGAGGTGTATCGCAGTGCAGTAAGAATGTTACTGCTGACTTCAATGGTAAGTAGTCCGGAAATATATGGAATTTATTAGGGAAGTGAATAGATGTAACTAATTTGTCTCCATTTCTCTGTTAAGACTCTATGTGTTCCTGCTTCTGAATGATTCCCTTTCACATTTGTCTAATGAAAGTCTTTGTTTATAAAAATTGTACATTCACTCACATACTCATCAGTCATCAGTATTGATGATGTTGAGTTGAAGTTGCAAGTAGTCACCACCTGTCAATGCTTAATTTCTAATCCATGTTTTGTAAATAGAGCGGAAGGAAATGGAGAAATGGGGAGATAGAATGTAAATACCAAATTTGCTCTAAATGTTAATCTTTTTTACTAGGGGTGTAGTATTGCTGGCTGAATCTGAACATGTGATATAGGGAACATTTCTGATGTGTTCCCTTCCATGTATTAATTATACCAAATAAAAAAAAAATTGCATGCATAAGATATTTCCTTAAATTTTAGTGCTTGTAGAGCAGGTATTCCTTGTAATAATTAGTTTATGAGGTCATCAGAGGATTGAATGCAGAGCTGTTATAAGCTTATAGGCTTATATAGCTCACATCCTACCCTTTTAGCACAGAATCATGCACATATGTTAAAGATGACTATCAATATGTCTTCAATTATAAACAAGTCTTGATACGTGACTAATGCTCCTATCTTCCTAAATCCTACTTTCACATCACAAAATTAATAAGACTGCTGTTCTGTGTGTCCTTCTAAGTGTTGGACTTTGGGTCTCATACAGGTGTTGACGGATGCACTATTGCCAGAATGAAAATTGATAGGGTGGTTAATGAAGATCTTCTGAAAGATGAGATTGTTTCAGAACAGCTGACTAGGTATTGCAAGTTGTTAATTAATTTAATTTAGCATTTTCTCTGAAGTTATTTCTGACCATAATTCTGTTTTACATTGTTGAGTTAAATGGTAAAACATGCTCTAAGCACCTGCAATCTTATTTCAATTAGACTATGAGCTCTTTTATCTGTCTAGGACAATTTTAGCATTCTTGCATCAACTACCAAAATAGTGCCCTTTATGCTTGGTGCTAATCTTTTACAGTTTGTGTTAAATGTTTAATTCAGGTCGGACATGGCATGAAAGATTTTTTTCCTTTCATAGAAATACATGTCCACATTTTGCATGTTGTCCCACGAATCCCTCCATCTTGGATAGCCAATGAAATGTTATTATTCTGATTCAATTTTAGAAGAAATGACTTTTTGCTTTGAGGACCCATTGTTCATAGCTTGATGTGAGAGAGCTGAGAGGAGAGAAACCATAAAAATTTAGGTTTTTGTATGTTGGTTAGGTTGGCTGGGGGGAAGTTTTCTTCTCTTTGATTTTTTGGACTACCAACACATCTCCTGCAATGCTTAAATGCCTTTTTAATTTTCTCTTATTACATTTTTTTTTCACTCTTATCTACATTGGGTGTACGTGGATGGCACTTTCTTGTTATATATCTTTTCTAGGATTTCTATTAATCCAACTGTTTTTGGGTGGAATGTTAATGCTGTAACTAGGAACATTCAGTTTTTTGGCTTTGAGTCTCAGCAGAAAGTGACTGCATCATATGTAGTGGTCATTGGTCTTGGAGGTGTTGGTAGTCATGCTGCTTCTATGCTCTTGAGATCAGGGATTGGCAAGCTTCTTCTTGTAGACTTTGACCAGGTTTTTTTTCTCAGACTGACTCTCTCCTTGATAGATGTTTAATTGCCATGATAGAAGATTTTGTTATCACCAACAAACAGGAAAATTTTAACTGTCTACATTGCGAAATGAAAATGTTACATCTCTTAATATTATCCAGAGCTTCCTTTTGCTTGGAAAATTTTAACTATTATAGTTTAAGTAAGAAAATTTTAACTGTCTACATTGGGAAATATAATAGATATAAGTGCTGGAATATATTACTTTGAAGATAAAAAATGCAAATTTATCAAGTATCAACTATTATAGTTTAAGTAAGAAACTGATGTTTTGATTGGAAAAAAAATTGTTACTTGGTTCTTTTGCTTTTTAGTTATCATGAATAGTATTTTACTAGTTATTCTAATCACATTAAATGTCATTCTATACAACTATACAAGCCTTTATTGTTAATTACTGTAGTGCATGGCTTAAGAACCTCAAGCTAAAATCTTGTTAACAATATTATTAAGCTTCATTTGGTAAAACAAAGTAATAAAAGATAAAGTAGTTATATCTTCTAGTGTCATATTTGCCCAGCTCTAGAATTTTTATAGGCTTTCGCCTTCCATACAATATCTGTACTTATTTATTTGTTAAATGAAAAGGTTTCTCTTTCATCACTAAATCGACATGCTGTTGCAACAAGAGCAGATGTTGGCATCTCGAAAGCTCAGTGCCTTGAGGAGCATTTTTCATCTATCTTTCCAGAGTGCCAAATAGTTGCCAAAGTGCTATTATATGATTCATCCACTGAAGAAGAAATTCTCTCAGGCCACCCCGACTTTGTTTTGGATTGTATTGATAACATTGATACGAAGGTATCCTCTAATGATTACTCCCTAGTTGACTATATTGTTATAAGTTCATGCTGCTGTTCTATCATATCACATAGACATACCTCACTCCCGTATTGTGATTGTGAGAGATTTTCTGATCAGGCACTAATGGCTCTTTTATATTCATAGTCTTTTACTTTTCTTTCTTTCAAGTATTTAGCTTCTAAATTGCAAAAATGCAAAACTTTGAGATTCATATATGAATGTGGTGTGCTGGATAGTTTATATTGGTACACATGCCAATATGACATGGCTGACCTTGGAAAATTGATAAAAACTGTTCTGTTATGCTCCTTACCATTAACAATCATTCCTTTCATATTCAAATATCTGGTTGTCATAAGCTTGAGCTTTCAATGCATGGCTTGTCATATGTAATAGGTGGCACTTCTTGCTGCATGTGTACGTAGGGGTTTGAAGGTTCTATCTGCCACGGGGGCTGGTGCCAGAGCTGATCCAACAAGAATACGCATTGCCGATCTAAGAGAGTCAACTAATGATCCATTATCTCGAGCTGTAATGTTCCTTTGCATGCCTTTTTTTATTTGTATTCTCTAGAGCTTAAACCATATATATTAATTGGTATGGCACTTCAACACTAATTCTCACTCCCTCCTGTAGATGTACATCCAAATATCCTAATTATCCCAATAGCATACTGATGTATTGCTTTTCCACACCACGTGCTAATTACAATTTACAGACTTAAGTGCAAATACTTATATAAAGGTGCACTCGTGTGCACCAAAATAGACTAATAATTTTTAAAGACTACTGTATTTTTGGGCCCCTCTTCATGATTTTTTGAACAATAGTAGTTTGACATTTCACAGTAGTGGAAAGCTTTTTCAGATGATGTTTCTCTTTTGGTTTTATTTCTTTCATTTGAGGATGTCTCGTTTTCCATGTTGTCATTTGTCTTTTCAATTAACTAGAACTATGCTTTATGTTTTCTTTTTTTTTAGAGGAACTATGCTTCATGTTAAAATACCATTTTAATTCTTTATGCTTGTGGATGGCTAATGCCAGGACTTTTGAGTTACAAAAGTTGAACATAGTGTTCACTTTCATGTAATGGTTTTGTGATTTAAGCATGATATGCAAGGACCTCCTTCCTTTTACTATCTGATTATAGGGCAACTTTTTCCAAAATGTTGTTAAAGCTTCATCTTTCCTGATGATCTACTATAATAGCTGCCATGCATTATCTGGATATCCGTTACTTTCATCTGTTATTTCAATTATATGATTGTTAATCACTTTTACGCATGTTCAACTTAAATTATGTTGCTGGATTCTTTTTTCTTTTCTTCCTTTTATAAGAAAAACTTGTGTATAGGTTCAATCTTTGGCATTGATCATTGTTAATAAATTATTGCCAGTGAAAAAAAGGCTTTATTACATTTGATCACTTTAATTTGGACTCTGATCTTTGTCTACTAATTTGTTTTCAAGCCAATTAAATTTCATTATTTTTAAATTTAAGCAAATTTGCTCCAGTCTTTTCTTCTGCTTATCGACGAATCATCTTTCAACTATGATTTTGTTTGTTCTCAATTTCTTATTAATAATATTAGCTACATAACTCATACTGCGATCATAGCAATGCAGGTAAGACACCGTTTGAGGAAAGATTATGGCATTGAAGGTGGTATCCCGGTTGTGTTTTCTTTAGAAAAACCCAAAGCTAAGCTGCTTCCATTTAAGGGTACAAGTGGAGAAGAGGAAAACCCTTCAGATTACCAGGTGAGCTCATTGGTTTCATGAGTTTAATCACCCACCAATTGTACCACTATCTATTTTGTGATCATTCAGTATCAGTAGTGTAGCTAATAGAGATATATTTTCTATTTTTTCTTGTCATTGTCGGATTCTCCCTGTGGGTTCTTTGTAGGCTTGCTTTACTAAGATGCTCAGTGGGACCTTGTAATAAACTGTATCATTTACCTATAAAATATATATCGGTTTAATTATCATAAACATTAATCCTACAATATTTCTTTCTTGTCAAACCATTGCTCATTCATCATCATGAGATTTTGTGGTACTGACTACACATTATGACTTCTTGGTTCTCTTGCCAGATAGTACCAGGTTTTAGGGTCCGTATCATCCCTGTGCTAGGCACCATCCCTGCAATATTTGGACAATTCATGGCATCCTTTGTTGTGACAGAGTTAGCAGGAGTGCATGTTCAAACAGAACCTGTAGTCAATTTTGACATGGATCATTACCATACTCTTCATCAACGCCTTATCGAGCATGAGGAGTCATTGTATGGAACATCCATGGAAGTGCAGGTATGAAGTTTTCCCCATTTGATTTTTGTTTCATTACAAATTGTTTAGTAAATGTGATATCTTGACCTCTTTTTAAAAATTTAGGATCAGTTGCGTTATGCTGTCTCTATTCATTAAATTGCGCATTACCCCATAATTTATACAATCAAGTGAACTCATAATTTAATCCTCTTTTCAGATTTAATGATTAACTAACAATTACTAGTAATATTTTGACAAAAGAAAAGTAGTATAGATCAATTTCACCCTTTCAATCATCAAAAAGTCATTATAGGAGACACAAACTACTTACTTTCAGCATAGAAGGTCTTTTCAAGTAATTTTTCCATCAAAAACTTACTGCTTACTTGCTTCTCAATTGTGAGAATTAAGCAGTTATTTTAAAATATATATATCGTACTGGTGTTAGATATGTATATGATATCAACATCAATACCATACTGTCCAATACTTGATCAATGTTACTTTTATTGTATTTGCAATGAAAAAGAACAAAAAAACTTTATTCTTAAAATCTAAGAGGTCTTATTCTGATTTTGCCTAAAGAAGCTCCAAGGTGGCCTCTGTATATAAACTGCAGATTGAATTTTATATGAATCTTTTCATAGCGTTTGACAAACTAAAAATAATGAGATTGAATCTTCTTTTATGTATCATTTTGTTTTTCTGTTTTATAGGTAGATGTTGAAGAAGTGATGTATATTGTTAAAGAATTATGGCATGGAAGAAGTGCTAGAGAGCAGCATGTGAAAGATGTTGGACGAGGAATGTGGCGATCAGTTAACGAATTAATGCTTGTAAGGTATGGGGTGGTTTTTGACTTTATTTTCAGATTAGCTATTTGTCATTTTCATGCTACTTCATTTGGTTGCATTCTTTCTTTGAGCTGTAAATGTGTGTCTTCCAATGCATCTATATTTGTTGCTTCAGTTTAAAATATGCATGCCTCCTTGAGGTATTTACTGTTTTCCTCATACTCCTTGTAAAATTGTACATTTCAGAATATTACTTTTCTCATAATATAGATTATTTGTGCTTAGATGAGTAGGTAACGTTTTATAAACTACAGTTCTAAGGCAGTTGAATTTTAATTTTGTGTGTAATATTTTTGCTCTTATATGTAATATGACTACTTTCTTGTGCTATTTTTTCTAAACTGATATTACCTATATTAGCATGTGTCAACACAACAATATCTTTCTCTTACCGTTTGAAATTTTCACTTAATTGTTCTGCAAATTTATTTTTTATTTAGGTGGGACCGCACAAAACCGGCATCTATTTCAAATTTGATTCTTTTGAAATTCAAAGAGGTAATTCAGTAACTCTATCATATTGATTATTGAGAAAAAGCTTTATTTTATTTTAAGAATCCCATTCGTGGTATGGAACTGTCTATGGGTATGTGTACATTGCTGGATAGAAAAAACCACTAGAGGGCATATCCTGACACAGGGTGAATAAAAAAGAAACATCCGAATAATATTACTTTCCTTTTCTTATCAGTATCAATTTTTTGCTTGTGCCTTTTGCCTGTAATAATGTGACAATGACAGTTCACTTTCACAATTATATGTTTCCAATTATTTCAATTGCACCAGATTGAAAGATTTCTCTTCTAGTCATGTTAACTTCCCACTCTTTAGGAATTTTATTAATATCTACTCAAATTCAGCAATATGTGGCATAATATTGTTATAAAATTGCATTTGGTGTCAACTTGTCAAAGCTTCTTATACCAAAAACAAAATGGTAGCAGAAGGGTTTATCATTTTCTTGAATCATGTATTTTCTGGCATATGCACATTTAACTATGATATGGTAATTGATTGATTGTCATTCCTTTCCTCTGATTTTGAATATAATTCTTTATAGATTACGTTTTAACTTTTTTGTAATCAACAGCCACAAACTATTTAACTAGATAACTTTAAGTTATAAGCTAATGTAATTCTTTGTGTACTCAGGTGGATGAGCATGAATCTCGAACATTGGAAGATATAAAGGAAAATGAACCAGAATTTCACAGTAGAGTTAGTGCTGTGTTAAAACGAGCTGAACTTGACTTTGGTTTGTGACTCTTTCCTTGGTGCAGAGTTGTGTCCAACACAGGCTACTCTTCTTTTTTGGTTGAATTTTACGGAGAGGAATTTTATTACATCATGCTCTACAATGTTTCAGGACCAACAATGATTAAGTTATATATATATATATATATATATATATATATATATATATATATATATATATATATATATATATATATATATATATATATATATTACATCAAGTTTATATTCCTCACAGTAACTGTTCAATTTTTTTTGGAATTCTTAGGTCTCTCCACCTTTTTGAATCTTATTATAATATTTGTATTCAATTGCATGTAACAAATTACTCTTGTGAAATTTATGTGGTTTATGTTGTTCTCTAAGGGAGATGGTGAGCAAGCCTAGACTGAAACACAGGATAAGATTGAAAAAGTCACTATCGAGGAAGAAGAAAAAGGTCTTAATTGAATAAGATGGAATATAATAATATACTAGTATTTAATTGTATTATATTCCATCTTATTCAATTAATACCACAAATAATTTAACTAGTATTTAATTGTATGAGAAGCTTTTAAGCAGGGTTGATATATTTATATTTTAACATACCATGTTTGTAATTTATCAACATTATTAAGCTCTTATGGTACGAATAAAGATCAAATTAGACACTAGTTTGCCAACCCACACAATTCTTAGACTTGAAACAAGTCCAAGCGACCGATTAGAGGTGTGAGGGTGTATCCTTTGAACAAATCCAAATTGCATCTTTATTGAAATTCATTTGTCATCAATGGATGGTGCAAGTAGGTTTGAGGAGTGCAGAGGTGTGAGGGACAACGAATAGCCAACAGATGAAGTTTGAATGATTCTGTGGGGCTAAATTAAAGTAATTCATTTATATTTTAGTCATCATAAACCTCTTGATAATTTAGAATTTGAGTGTGATGATGTTATTATTCGGCTTGGTTCGTCTAATGGGACATTTTCTTTGAAGTCTGCTTATTTGGAATGAAACTCCAATTGTTGCTTCATGCACCTCCAAATTGCTTTCTGAACCTCTTTTTTGGTATTTGGAATGAAAAATTATATTCTGAAATGATTATAGATTATAGATTTTGGAATGATCAATTTAGAAGGTAAACAAAAAAAATCCTACAAAGGGTGCAGGAAGCAACATGCTAAAACTCCTCTTAGGGATTTGTTTAAGTTGATCTGGAAAATGAGAGTTTCTAAAACAGTTAAACTCATTTATAATAGAAGTTCTTGGAAATCGATATAAATTGCTAATATAAAAAGCATCTTAAATTTTGTGTTAATGGGTGAAAGTGTCTTACTTTTTACTTTTCTACTTAAGCAATTATTGGAACATAACCTTGTTGGGGTCTTGAGCTTAAGTTGCTTCGATAACCTACGGGTTACAGAAAATTAAAACAAAATAAATACAAATATAAAATTTTGAGATAATTTAAAATAAAATATTTTTTTAAAAGAATCATACCATTAAGACGATGAAGAGTTGTATAAATTATAACCAAAAATAATTGAAGAATTAATATGTCATATATATGATGGGGCTCATTCAACAATTATTAAATAATTACTGAGTTAAGAAACTTTGATTAATTTATTGGATATACTCTTAAATCGATATCACAGGTAAGGATGCTAGTTACTTTCAGGGTAAGAATCATTCATTAAAACTAACATTTTAACAACTAATATTTTTTGGAATAATTTTTTTTATAGTAATCCGTATAGTTATTTATTATTTAAATTAAATATTAATACACTTTTTAATTTGACGCAACTATAACTATATTACACGCTTATCAATATTTATTTATTTTAATTTATTAAAATAAGCCAAAGTTAAATACAAAAGGCATTTGTTTGGACCAAAGTTTCCCTCTAGAATTTTCTAGTCTAATCATAATAAGTCTTGAACATGCTTTCTCTAGGGAATGTTTGGTATGCCAATTGCTAATTGTCTTCCTGAACATTATTTTCTAGGAATTGTATTCTCTTATATTGTTATAAATGCATTTGGTATACTATATGAGATTTTTTTTCAGAGAAAAAAGTTATACATTAAAGGTGTAAAAAATTTTATATTTTATACTGTTAGTTCATAGATATTAAATTTACCTTCATAGGAATCTTATATGAGAAAATAAGTTACACATTAATAATATAAAATAAATTATTGTGTACGATAATTGTGTTAATTTTTATAACAATTATATTAAAAATAATATCATATCAACAGTACTTTTTTATTAGTTGATAATGTATTATACAAATAATGTATAGTCATCTTGTATTACTTGCTCTGATGAAAATGTTATTTTTAAAACATATGATTTATTAATTTTTTAGAATGTTGATTTCCTAAATAAAAATTAAAAAAAACTCCATGTCAAAAATGGTAAGGTTACATTTATAATTTAAATTTTTAGGAAACTTAAAATATGTTCCTACCAACCACTTCTTTAAAGTAATCAAGCAATTGTTTGATCCAACTCTCTGATGTGTTTTTCTTAAAGCATCAATGCACGCACGAGTCCCATGCACATAAGCAAAAAGAGGGGAAATTGTACTTGCATCAAAAACCAAAATGAATAACATGTTTATTAATTTTTCCTTATATGATAGACAAAGCAAAAAAGATAGTACTATATGTCACTGTTAACATATGTATTGTTTTGACTGTCAAAAAAATATATGTATTGTTTTACACATCTCGTGATTAATTTATCACTTTATACCGTTATCAATCCGCGAACTATCACACGAATTTAACTTTATCACGTTCTTTATCTTGAATCTGTCTCCTTTTTTATTTCTTTTGTTTGCTCTAATTATCCCGATATTTTTAGTTTTGTCCTAGAAAGGATTTTTATTTAAAGAAAAAATGTTTATAATAGACTATATAAAAGTGAAACGGTTCAACTTCAAAACATCTTCCAATTAACTAGTATGGTTGAACCGGTAAAAAAAAAAAAAAAACTAGTATGGTTGAATTGTGTTGACAACAACTCTCGTTCATGGCCATTTTATCAACGAGTAATTTAAAATTTAAATTTTTACTTAAAAAGTACATTTTGTATGATTAAGTCATGTCTAATCAGCTAGCTTCTCCCCTAGTCATTTCTAATCGATTTATAAAAACTACAATCTCCAATCACTTTATGAATTTTTTTTAGAACACCTCTATCTCAATAGTACACTAGATATCCAATTAATTCAGCTGCGAAAGGTAAGATGATTATAAATGGTGAAGATTTTCTTTTAATTTTAATACGTTTGCATTTTTAAGAATTTGTGTTCGATTTTGTCAGAAAAAAAATTTGAGTTCGATACTCCTAATTAAATTAAAGCAATTCCCTAGAAGTGATCTATGTGTCTGTGGCTTTATGATTTTTGAAGAAAATTGTGCAAATGTTTTAGAAGTATATTATTATTAGCTACCAAGTCTTCATTATTTAACAATATAATTTTTTTTATATTATTAGATAAAAATAAATTAAATGAATGCTACACACTTTCGAAATTAAAAAATATTTTAAAAAGTCACTTGAATTAAGGCACATAACCTTTATTTATATTAATTTGATAAAATATGCTACATTTAAACAATATTATTTAAGAGTAACAAAAATGAAAAATAAAATGTGTGATATTTAACGCAAAGAAATCAGGCAAATTATTAAAAATGAAATAAAAAAAATCCTCTCGTTCAATAATAAATGGTCAAATTTTTAATTCCAATGCATATGTCAACAAGTATAAAAAAATCACTCGTTTTCTTTTTAATTAAAAGGGGTCACACTTAGCTAACTAGTATCTCATCCGTCGTTTGGGTTTTAAAATATAAGTGTAATATAAATGTAAAATATTTAATAAAAAAATATTTTATTAATGATAAAAAAATATAAATTTAGATATTTTATTTTGGAAAAATATTTAAAAAATATTTAATCAATAATTATTGATTTTATGTTGATTTGCAAAAATCTCATTATACTTAATTTTGAATGAAAGTTTCAAGCATTAATTAAAATATTTAAAGAAGTTGTTTGATTAAATAAATAAATAATTGGAGAGAGAGAAAGAGAAAGAAAAAAATAAACTTAATTTTAGTGAACTTATACTTTCACAAGTGTGAAGTTGTTGATTAATTTAATATTAACTCCACACGAGATATTTAATTAAAGACTTTTTCTGGTATAAACATATGCAGAACCTGCACAGTTAAGTTTGAGTAATACCATTAATTATCAACAAAATAATGAAATATATGTAGTAAACAAGCAAAGTTTGATAGATTTAGTTAGAGTGTCAAGTATCAAATATTGAAAAAAAAATCTGTGGGAGTGGTTTTCGGCTCTTTCTTTCATTTTGAACACTACATAAGAAGCTACAAATGTTTGGTGAATTGGTGTTGGTGGTGTTGGCTGCTGCCTACTTTATCTTGCGAGCTGGACCAGCTGTAGTTGACTACAACATCCCACTGCCCCCAAATCAATGGCCCCCCAACTCAGATCAAAATCTTACTAATTATACCTTTGCCATTGTGCTTCTAAGGTCACAACATGTGCCCTAGCTAGTTGCACTTGTACACGAATGAGTGTTTTAATAGTCAAATTACAACTGAAGGAGAACATCCTCCTTGCTCTAGTGTTTTAACTACTTATTTTTATATCTTTAAAATTCTTTATTAGTTATTCATTATACTTAACTGATCTTAAAAATTCGTTGCAAAAAGCAAGAAGTAATAAATAAAATAGAATCATCCGTTAAAATATATTTTTTTTCTTGAAAAAGCTCAGTAAGAATGTTCTATAAGCACAAATGGGAAAGGGCGAGTTTGAATTTTGAGGAAAGGAAGTGGAACTCTTTTGGGCCTATTATTAGATATTTCTAGTAATTAGTGTTCAGAAATACAATCAATATTTCCTTTTAAAAAAAAGAAATACAATCAACAATATTCAAATTCTGAGAAGCATAATTTTTTATATCAAATTGAAAAAAGTAAAATCATATTTTTATTTTGATGTTTAGCCACATGAAATCACTAATGCACGATATACGATGAGCCCTTTCCATTCAAGTGAAATTTTGTGAGACAAAACCCATTACTTTTATTTGGCCCCATTAAAAAGACTAGCTAAATAATGCAAAGTTGACTGGATAAGTCAAATTTAGAAGTTGGATTTTCAAAGAGCTACATAATATGGGAGACCAAATAAGAGAAGAATATAATAAGCACGCCAAACTATTCTGTAACCCCACGATTACTTTTAATATATCTCAATAAATGAATAAAACAATGAGTGTCATGATTAGATAGCATCTTCTTCCGGAGAATGAAATAAAGTAACTCGCAATGTATTGGTAAGTAATAGTATAGTAGTATATGGCTATCTCTCCCATTATTTTTTTTCATGGTTTTTGAATTTTAGGAGGACTTTCTACACAATATAATTATTACACAAATAATTGATCATTTTGTTAGGAACCGTGGAGTACATGCATACACATGTCAGAATTTCATTGATAAACAAGTTTAATAAAGAACGATCGTAGGCACAGAGGTAGGACAAATACTAATCACACAAATGAAAAAAAGAAATCCATTACACTTTGCAATTAACTCAACCACTCCGTTCATATTCAAAAGGGGTGGCTAGAGAAAGAGAAATGGAATATGGATTTAGATCAAAATTTAATTGGGTATCATCATCATACATATGATGTGAAGCAAGACTCAACCTGTTTTTGTTAAAGAATCATAAGATGCACCCACTCAATCAAAGAAAACGCGTCCTCACTTTGGGGTTGCACTTGCTACTTTTGCCGTCCAATTGTTTCTTTCCGACAGCAGAAATCCTATTTATATACATTTTTTTTAAAAAAAAATTGTACAATAAAAAAATATCAGTCAAAATAATTGATGTAGCAAAGAAATTAAAATAATCATATTGTAAAATTTGTTATAAAAAACAAAAATACACTTAAAAAATTTATATTATGATCTAATCATAAATTATTAGCATCATAATAAGTTTATTGATTTTAAAAACTTTACTTAAAATGTTTTCTAATTAATTTTATATTTATAATATATCAATAATATAAATTTACTTATAATTGTTATAAAAATAATAATTTTATTTGGTGTCATATTTTTATAAAATATTTTTATCCTCTATTATTATAATATTTCATTTTAATTTTCAACAACATTTACATCTTTTAAGATAAGTTATACCTAACTACATACATAAGTAACTTACAAGTTCAAACACACGGAATATTTTGTTGCACTATTAAATTATAATATCATCTGATTAATGGAATATCATACATGTTAAATTTTTTAATATTTAAGTAATGGAATATTTATATAAATAAGTCTAAGCGTTCATTCTTTGGCCTATTGGCTATATAAATAAACCCCATGTCATCACTCTCACTCCCTCCCCCATATTGCCACTCTCCATTCGAAAACAAAAAATAAAAATGATATCTTCCTCGATGGCTCTGTCTTCCCCTGTTTCACTCTTTCAACTTTGCATGCTTCTCTTTTCATTCTTCTTCTCCACTTCCTTCTCCGCCAAACTTAACCCTACCATCGATTCACTCTCACTCTCTTTCCCACTCACCTCACTCCCTCTCTCCACAGCAAAACCTCTAAACAGAAACCCAAATCTCAGAACCCTTTCTTCTTCTTCTTCCTACAACATAAAATCTTCGTTCAAATACTCCATGGCCCTGGTGGTTACTCTACCAATAGGAACCCCTCCACAGCATCAACAAATGGTGTTGGACACAGGAAGCCAACTCTCATGGATTCAGTGCCACAACAAAACCCCTCCAACGGCGTCGTTTGATCCATCACTCTCTTCATCCTTCTATATTCTTCCTTGCACCCACCCTCTCTGCAAACCCCGCGTTCCCGATTTTACCCTCCCGACAACCTGCGACCAGAACCGCCTCTGCCACTACTCATACTTCTACGCCGACGGCACCTACGCCGAGGGCAACCTCGTCAGAGAAAAACTCACCTTCTCCCCTTCCCAAACTACCCCTCCACTTATTCTAGGCTGCGCCACCGAGTCCAGCGACGCCAGGGGCATTCTTGGAATGAACCTCGGCCGCTTGTCCTTCCCCTCGCAAGCCAAAGTCACCAAATTCTCGTACTGTGTCCCCACCCGACAAGCCGCGAACGACAACAACCTCCCAACCGGGTCGTTCTACCTCGGAAACAACCCAAACTCCGCGCGCTTCCGCTACGTCAGCATGTTGACCTTCCCTCAAAGTCAACGCATGCCGAACCTGGACCCATTAGCCTACACCGTCCCCATGCAAGGAATAAGAATCGGTGGCAAAAAACTCAACATCCCACCTTCTGTTTTTCGACCCAACGCTGGCGGGTCGGGTCAAACCATGGTCGACTCCGGATCCGAATTCACCTTCCTTGTCGACGCGGCTTATGATGCGGTGCGGGAAGAGGTTATTAGAGTGGTGGGGCCTAGGGTTAAGAAGGGGTACGTGTACGGTGGTGTGGCTGACATGTGTTTCGACGGGAGCGTGATGGAGATCGGACGGCTGATAGGGGACGTGGCGTTCGAGTTCGAGAAAGGCGTGGAGATCGTGGTTCCGAAGGAGAGGGTGCTCGCTGACGTGGGCGGTGGGGTCCACTGCCTGGGAATCGGGAGGTCAGAAAGATTAGGTGCGGCCAGCAACATCATAGGCAACTTCCACCAGCAAAATCTATGGGTGGAGTTTGATCTCGCGAACCGCAGAATCGGATTCGGTGTGGCCGATTGTAGCAGATCATAGGTAAACGATAGGATGTGGTGGTGGTGCATGTCGCTATCATGTGTAGTAGGCATTAAGGCTCAGAAGTCGTTGTTGGGATATGAAAGCGTTGCATCTTTACTGTATAAATTAGGCGATGAGTGACGTTGGGATTTGGAGCGGTCTACCAAGGCAAGAAAAAGAGGTCTTTCGTGCGGTAAGGCTAAACGTCAACGTTTTGGACCCATGAGAAGAGTGCATGCACGTTTATTAATCTGAAGGGGACTCGTGTATAGATAACGATTAGAGGGGGTAGTATCAAACTATATCAATAATTGTCGTGCGTATATTTTCTGTTTGTAATTAAAGATAAGATTGAATGAGATACACAATATGGTGGCGTCCTCTTGTTTCAACATTTCCTCTCTATTAAATATAAATGGAGGAATATCATTTACCAAAAAACATTAATGGATCAGTACTAATTTCAACTTAATTTATAATTTATGGTTTAGATAGTTCAGTGATTATTTGTTTCTTAGCCGAACCAATTTCGGGAAATTTGATTTATTTATGCTGATTGTTTTAGAAATTAAATTTCAGCTCAAAACAAACGGAGGGAATGATTAATATTAAAGCGAGTTGTTGGGGGTTATTTGTAGATTAACTTTTATGGGTTTGAACTTTGACACGAGAGTTGCCCCCACATAAATGATAAAAAAAAGTTCATGTAATTCAGATGCATGGCTTTGTAAGGTGATAGTGTTATTATTTATTGGTGCAAGAAACAATGAACCCAAAAATTAGAGTTCGTGAAGGGAGATCCTTATCGACACGTACAGTTACCAGGCCTAGACGTTGTAGAGAGTAGTAGTGTTAAAGTGTATAGATGATTGAGTAAGACTCAAGTGAATAATGAGGCCATTTACTTAACTTCAACTGAATAGACGTTTTAACAAAGCTTCACCACAACACCCTCGTCATGAAAAAAAGACTAACAAATTGTTAAAAAGATGCATAAATTTTTGCCATAAACGGAACAAGGCTTCGGTTTCCATGGCTTGTGTAGTGCAAAAGGGAACAAAGTCAGTGTTGTTTTTGTGGTCGTGGCAAATGGCTATAGATTTTACGAGGAAAATAAAGTGGGGTCCACAAAGAGGGACAGCTCAGTTCATATAGACCGCCCAAGACACGAACTGCTTCCACATAATTCCCGACAATCACATCATTCACATGATTATGAAAAACGTGTGTCGTTTAGTTAAGGATAAAATCTACTATTTACTCTTTTTCTATCCAACGAACGTGTACGTGGCTTTTTTTATAAGACTTCCATTGTCTCACAATTACTCTGGGTTCTGAATTACTTTCGCTTCAATCAAAGTATATTTCTTTATGTTAGAAATTTTACCAGCCAAGACCACGTACGGGATAAAGTTTTCCCTTTTAGTTTCACTATATGTTACACAATCCAAAGTGTTGTCATAAAGTAAAATTATTTAAAGCATTATTTTGAAGAAGAAAAATTAGTTCAGTTAACTGGTGTGTTTGTTTGCAGTATATTTATTGGGGGTGATTTACTTGGTATTAATTTTTTGCGAAAAAAAGAAGTAAAGACCTCTCACAAAATTTTCACTTACAATTAAACGGGTAGTTTCGAAATTTACATTCAATATTTTTCACTAAGCTAAAAACAATGTCGGCAACTTTTTTTTTTCTTTGCTAAGAGTTTTGTAAGTAACATTCTTGATTTTCGCACATGGAACATCTACTATTTCTCAATTTTTTAAAGTAGTTTTGATATTGAATCTCATCCAAATTGTTTTGTTTTTTACATTAATTTAAACCTAATCTCACGAGTCACGACTCTAATATAAAGCAGTTCTAATAAAGCTACATATAAACCACAAGACCATGGTGGCATGATGCGGATATATACTGTAAAACGAAGGTAAATATATAGGAAATGCTTAAGAATTAATGGACAATAAATAGTAGTTAAAAGGAGCGATCACTCCTCGTGAACTTCTTTAATTGGCTTTGTCTAGCATGCCATGTATCATATGATAATTACTTTTTATTCATTTTGTGATAGTGACATTATCCTGTAACTAACAAACACTATGACAGTTGAGCTTTGCAACTGACTCGTGTCCCTTGTATAAAATGCTTGGTTAAAATCCATAAAGTTTTCATACATAAAATATATATCAATAACATGATTTATTTTTAGTGTTACTACTAATAACAAAAACTAATTTCTTTCAACTCTGTATGTATAAATAGGTTTTTGTAAGTATGCATTCCTTGAATTTGGAGACCTTTTTTTTGACAAAAAATTTGGAGACTTTTGTACCTCAAATTGGAACATCGTTTTTTTTTTTTTTTATCTTTATCTTTTAGTTATCATAATAATTACGAGACATATATAAGAGAAATGGTTGAATTATCTTAAAGAGAAATATTCTTATTAAATTTTTATTTCACTGTATTCTTAAGTGTCATTTAAAGTAAGAATACTTAATAAAAGATATAGTTAACATATTATCTGTATTAAAATTATTTTTATTTTTTTAAAATAATTATAATTAACGTACCCTTTCCCTTTTTAGCTATAGTTATTATTAGTGCATTGAAATATTCGAAGTGAGAAGATAAGTAGAAAAAAGACTAACATCAAAGTTAATTCTTTAAAGTAATGCTTTTTAATCATCTATTACTTGATTTTATTATAAGTAAGTAAAATAATTAACAAGTGAAGATAGAAGTTTAATTAAATTAATAATTATAATATTATATTATTTCTTAAATTAACAGATGAGTAAAAAATGTACAAACTTCAATTAAAAAGAGATTGAAGTAGTATTATGTTATCTTCTGGAATAACAGCGAAATAATATTTTTTTAATAAAACTACTGTAATTTTTTTAACGCAATACCAAAATGGGCCATTTTATAATAAATAATTTTTTATATATAAATCGCATCTCTTTGTCTCAAATTGAAAAGCAATCCAAAGAAAATAAAATTGGTCTGTAATACAAAAAAATAAAAAATAAAAAGAGAAATCCGAATTGACTTGGGACATATCTGTGAACCAAAGGCAGGAAGAACGCCACTTGCATATCCTTCTCCATTAATTAGCGGGTCCAAGCTACTGAGTGGCCATAAATTTTTTAAGGGTTAGTCTCTCGTCCCATTATAATTATTGTATTAGAAAATTATTATAAAATAATTATTATTTTAATTTTTTAATGTAATATTTATTATTTTTTCACTTATATTCCTTTTAATATTAATGATGAACGGTAAAACTTATAAATAAATTAATGAGATATATGGTTAATTTATAAAATTATTATTTCTTTAATCTATAATTATTTTTTCTCGGGATGAAGAAAGTATATAAAAGATATTTTGTATTTGGGTGGGACTCAATTTTAGTTGTAATTTTTAATTTTTTTTATAATTGACATAAATATAAAACTAAAATATGTTTTTTAACATAAGAGAATACTTTTTTTTCAAAAATAAATAAATAAAACTTTCATCATAAAAAATAATATTAAATGATTATAAGTTTTCAATTTTGAATACTTGTATTTTTATTTCCTAATTTTCATTTTTAATTATTAATATACACAATAATGTTAACAAAAAATTCGTTTCACTAAATTGTTTTACACCCCGCGAGGGCAAGGAACAACTCAAACGAAAATAAAAAGGAAGGTGAGACCGCTACATCACACAATTCACAATGACATTACATAGGCAGACAAGTGGCTACAAAGCGTGGAGCAGATGTCAATTCAGGCTTAAGTCCATTTTGGAGAAGGAGAAAGTTTCCAACATCTAAAGGTGTTGTCTTCATTCATCCAAGTTCTATATAAATTGAATAAAGGTCATCCAGTGAGAACAGTTTTAGGTGAATAATTATGTCTGAATAGAATGTAAAAGAAGCAATTTTTTTTTTTTAAATATTGCAAGCTAGAGACAGTAGCAAGGTGGGATTGGTCACCATATCTTTATAGAAATGGTCGAAGGATTAGAGGTAATTATTTTTTGGTATATTTTGGTTTAAGTTGATGAAATGGTTCTATGACTTTGATTAATTATTGACATTTTTTAAAGAAGTTAAAAAAGATATATCAACATTTTAAAGAAAAAATTACTTTGTGTATATAAGTACAAATTTATTTCCTTTGTGTTAAGTCAAGACACAACCTTGGTTATGTCACGATACTGCTGTATGCTTAATTTCTAAAAGATGTAGATGTAGATATTTATTAGCCAGCATGACCAATAAAAATAAAGAGGTGAGACAAATTCAATTCTTATTTAATCAAGAATAAAACTTAAATAAGTGGATAAAAAATTCAATAAAAATGATATCAAAAGTTGAGATTAAGGAGGAAACATGTCCAATTTTTAGTAGAAAAAAAATGACAGAGTTCACAGCATTAACTTTAATTCATAGCCTATATATAGACCAAAGAGGTTGTACTTCCAAGCATACATCAAAGTATCTGCAAGACAATGAGAATAAAACCTAATATGGAATAAATTTAACGAATTACTTCATTTCATTTAAAACAAGAGAATAAATACAATTTGAAATACAATCAAATTAAAGGTTTGATTGTTAGCATAAAATCTTGTTGTCCTAGCTAAGGTATAAGTTGTATGATTTCTTATCTCCTGATAAAATTCACTAATGAGTTTTGATAATAGTTGTACGTAAGAATGACTCTACGTTTAGATAAAATAAGATGAAAATCCGAAGAGCTAGTAGAAGGTGCAACTACTCCATCCACCACTGTTTTGTAATCCAGTTCAAAGATGATAATTCTCAGTCCAATCTCATCTATCGAGTGCAAAGCTTTTTTGTAAGAAACTCCAGGCTTCAGCTTCTCTTGGTTCTGGAAGTCCAGAAAGCATAATGACTTAGCTTTGATTAAATTGCGCTGATACCAAGCTGCATGCATGTAGAAATATTCCCACTCCAAAACATTTTTGACCCTTCAAGAGTGATGCATCAATATTGCACTTTAGGTAACCCACTTAACTTGACCGGACTAAAAAACCAACAATTTAAACGTAATCTAAAAAATAAGACCGTATACTATGTGAACTACGGATTTCACGAGTGACCCTGAGGCCCAAAATCGTTTGTCCAGCTCTACTGCCCACAGAATCTAGCTAGCTAGCTAGCAATAGAACAATGATGGAGCTCAAAATTCAATAATGTATTTAAAGTAATGTAACTTTTCTTGAGTATAAATATATACGATACTCTTCTCCTTAAATGAGCGAGACAGAATTTGTGTGCTCTTGTTTTTTTTTTTCTGAATATAAAAAAAACACTATTTGTCCTCTTTGTTATTTTTAATTAAATTATTTTATACATTACGTTTGTCACTGTCTTCGTATTCATAAGAACACTATTCGTCCTGAAAATCATTCACCATCAAATTTGTCATCATTTTTAATTTTTCATTGATACAACTCCACTCGGATTATATATATATCCTCTGAGAAAAAAAATATAATTCTCATCCATTACATTAAAATAAAAAAGATAAAATTAAAATAATTTAAATTTAAATTAAATCTTCATTTAATCATAAATTCTCTGTGAGATTTATCAAATAAAAAATTAAATATTTTAAAAATATAATTTATGTTAAGATTGTCACCACAATGACTACAACCACCATTATGATCACAGTCATCACCGCCGTCGTCGTCACAAACATGACTGCCACATGTTTAAAACAATTTTTTAATATTTAATATTATTGAATTTTGTCTACTTTATTTTTTAAATATTCTTGAACAAAATATAAAAATTTCTAAACTTTTAACTTTTTGTAATCAATAATTTTAATTTCTTTTATTTAATATTATATATAATAAATCATTTTCAATTACCATTAAAATATTTACTTTACATAATATTTTTATTTTTATAAATATATTGTTAGATGATGAGATGACTAGTTTTAAATAAAGTAAAAAAATAGTTTAAACTTTTAACTTAAAAGCAACTTTTAAGTTAAAAAATAGAATGAAAATTTTCAAAATAACTTACACCTAAATTTCTTATTTTAATTAATTATTTTAAAATAGCATTTAAAGGTTAAAAAAACTAAGCCAAACATAACCTAAATACTAGCACCGTAACCAATTGTTTTGAAAGAATGATTAAGTTTAGAAAAATAAGGGACGCATTCCTCCACAGTGATGTGTTTCTTTAAGAATCAACTTGGTCATTCATATATCAAGTAGTTAGGAAGTCAATTTACATACAGGGTCAGTTTGTTTAAATCTTTTTTTTTTAATATTTATCTTAATAAAATAAGTAATTTTTTATTTTCTTAGTGTGTTTGTCTAAACTGATTTTGTTAAAAAAAACTGTTACTTATTTATTTATTTTGATAAATAAATTATATCTGCTTATTAAAAATGTTTTTTTAAAAAGCATTTATTTTAAAATTGGTGTTGCCTTGACCGTTAGAAGCAACTTCGGTTTCTTGCATTGACAATAGCAGCCAAGTTGCATTATTTACAAGGAATAACTGAAAGCACAAAAGAATCTAAATTGGCATTAACATGCACTATACAAAATTGAAGGAAGATAGGCGCAATTCCAATCTCCAACAACTCTGATGTTGTTATTGCAATAAATGAAGCCTTCTGGCTCAAATATCAAAAACATTTCAGATGGAAGCTCCTGCAACCTTCTTGCATAGTACTTTCAGCAATCCACCAATGAAATCAAGAATTATACAACAATGAAATTGAAAACATATTCTATCTTCCCTGTGCCGTATACTGATTCAGTCATAATAGTCAATAGTCAAGTTATTTTGATTTATTGATTTATTTTATATCTGTAAGCCAGGTCCTACAATTATGGCAGTTCAGCTAAAAAGACTTCAGTAGCAATCATCTCTTTAGGTGATCTTTTGAAGTTTTACTTGATTCATTAACAAGTGCTGTATATGAAGCATAATCTGTAACAAGTCCTTTCTCAGAATTAAATATGTCAACATCAACAGAGCTTCCATGCTTGCTATGACCGTCTAGTAAAATGTTATATGTAATATCATTTGGAGCCACCCCCACATTAAGCATTGCATCTAACAGCATTTTAGCATTTTTCATCTGACCTTGCTTGCACAGTCCATTCATTAGTGCATTATACGTGACAACTCCCGGTACATGTCCATCGCTTTGCATCTCCTTGAGTAACTTGAACCCCATCTTAACATCACCCTTCTTACAAAAGCAATCAATAACCATGGTGTACGTGGGATCATCTGGTTTGAAACCAGCACTCAACATATCTGTCAACATTCTCCCAGCATCATGAACTCTACCTTCTCTACAAAGCCCAGAGATAAGAGCAGTGAAAGCTACATCATCAAGTTCAATCCCCTCCTCAACCATTCTCCTTTTGATCTCCAACGCCGATTCCATATCCCCATCCTTGCAGCACCCGTCTATCAGTGTAGTGAAAGTGATTTTGTCAGGCTTCAAACCGCTCGCAGTCATCTCGTTCACAAGCCGCCTAGCCTCCTTCAAATCTCCAACCTTACAAAGACCATTGATCAATGCATTATAAGTAACCAAGTCAGGCCTAACACCCTGAGCCAGCATCATCTGAAAATTCTTCAATGCCAAATCAACCTTCCCACCTTTGCACTGCCCATCAATCAAAGTGGTGAAGGTAACGCCATTCGGAACCAATCCCCTCCCGCACATCTCATCAAACAAAAGGCTCCCCTCATCCAACCTACCCTCCTTACACAGCCCATTGATCAAAGCACTAAAAGTGAAAACATCAGGACACACCCCCTCACTCTCCATAACACCCTTCAACCTAAAACCCTCCTCCACATCCCCGGATTTACAGCACCCACTGATCAAAGTATTGAAACTAACAACCGTTGGCCGCAAACCCCTCTTGGGAATTTCATCGAACACCAACCGCGCATTCCCAACATCTCCAGCCTTACAAAACCCATGCATCAAAACGTTGAAAAAATAAATCTTTGGCGGGTACCCAGAATCCAAAACCTCCAAATACAAGGCCCAGGAGCGTTCAATCTCGACGGGTCTCAACCTCACCACGCGACGAAGCAGATTCTCGCAACCTCGAATCGGGACCGGGAACTTATTCTTCGTAACCAACCTGAAACACTGAACAGCGTCGGGTGTAAACCCGGAATCAACGTAAGCAGAGATTAAAGCATCAAAGACGAGGCCAACGGAGTGGTGGTGGTGGTGATGACGAGGCATGGTTCTGAGAATGGAAGAGAAAAGTGTTGAAGCAGAGTTTGTTCCTTTTCGTGAAACGAGGAAAGATACAAGGGAGTGTGCTTGCGGGAGCATTCTGTGGAGGCAGAGGAAGTGAAGCATGGTGCAGTAGGAATGGAGAGTGTGGCGAAAGGGAGGGCGAGAAGCGAGGTGGTTGAAGAAGGAGAGGAGCGAGGAGGGGGGGAGACAGAGAGGGTTGAGGGTGATGAGCTTGCTGACGTGGCGCGGCGTGAGGGAAGGGAGGATTCGTTTAAGTCTCGGGTTCTCAGAGTAACCCTTCTCGTGTTTGGTCTCGGAATCGTTGATGGCTTCGGAGATTTCGCAGAGAAGGTCGTGGTCTTTGTAGGGAAAGTGTGACCATGAGGAAAATGGAAGAAGGTGAGTGCAGGAACAAAGACGAAGACGAAGACAATGAGGACTTGTTTTTGTTTTCCAGAGTTTGGGTTTCAGAGTCATAACCATGGCCATCGCCATTTCTCTCTCACATCTTCGTTTACCTCAAACCAGATGCTACTCTTTTCTGTGCAAATAAAACAACTAAACAAGATTGCTCAGAGTCACAGTCACATGAGAAAAATAATGTCACATACGTGAGGTAGATAATGTTGTATCTTAAATATATGTATTTAATTATATATTTTAATTCCCAGAGTGTATTCGATTAAAATTTTAAAAATTCTGAAAGTTCCTTTTATAAAAAAAATGTTTTGTTATCTTATTAAGATTTTTAAATAATATAAATAAATTTGATGGTATTCCATTAGTATTTTTTATAACTTAAAAAAAGTAGTTTGATATTAAAAAATATATACATTTAGATAAATCATTTTTTAAAATATATTTTGATAAATTTTATCTGATTTCCTAATATAAAAATATTTATCAAATAATCTTATTCAAATTCTTAAAATTTTATTAGACTCTTTTGTTTTATATTGATTACTAGATTTTATTTTCAATCATCACCACTATACTTTTCTCTCTTTAATACTTAATATAAAAATGATATCTATTCAATTGGAAAAGGCACAGATTAATTATTAAAAAATAATATTCTTTAATATGTATGGATTATATATGTTTATTTTATTCTTTTGGAACAAAAAACATCAAATATATTTCTCTTCTTTGCACTTTTATATTTGTTTTGTACATTAAATTAATGTTTATCTTATGTGTTAATGTTAACCATGTTTTCTTTATACCAACTATGTGTATCACCTATTCGATATAATATTTTCGTGACTATTATCCTTAATTTTTTCTTTACCATAACTTAGTAATTCTCCTATAATTTTTTCACTCTCATTATTTCCTTTTAGTATATACTTATTATTACACTCTCATTTAAACATGTCATTAGATTTATCATAAAATAATGACAGTAATTTTAAAAAATAAGAAGATCAGTGTGTAATTTTAAATTTATTATTCAAATCCAAAAAGGAGAATAAGAGAATGCCATCATAAGAAGAATTAGTATAGAATAATCTAAAGCTATAGGTATTAAAAAATTGTATTGGTTTTACTTTTTAATGCAAACTTCATCTACCAATTCTTGTAATTTTAAATATGTTTTTTAAAAAATCACAAGATTCCTTTAAATCTTATAAACATTTAAAATTCTTTCAAATATTTTAAATTCTTATGATATAAATTCATTAAAATTCAAAATATCATAAAAGTTTTGTAAATAAATTTAATAAGTCAAACATTTTTATACCATCTTTAAAATACACAATACTTTTTTATGCTAAAATAATCTTTTAAAATCCTCATCCAATACAACCCCTTAATTCAAAATAGCATATGGTTTAATTTAAATTAGAAGACATTAAAATAATAATAATAATAAACAAAAAATGTAAATCCTAACTTTTTTTGTTGCAAACTTTATTGTGTGTAAAGACTAAGTAGGCTGTTTCAATTTTTTTTTCCTATTTTTTAGCAATGTTATTCTCTGGAATATAACATGATAATATTCTCAGGTATTTTTAAAATATATATATGTTTGGTTACATTTTAATATTTTTGGGAATGTTTTTTTTTAATTTTAAATAATTTAAATAAAAAATAAAGAAAGAAAGAAAGAAATGATAAATTAGTAAATAATTCCCTTTTTTTACTTCAAGAAATAATTCCCCTTATTTCCATCATAATATCTCATTTAATAAAACAATACAAAATTTAAAATTCTGAAACAAAAAGAAAAATTAAACCATATACTTTTTTTCTATGGTGAAGCCTCTCTTTTAATCATTTATGTATCTTAATTAATAGTTGTATTGTGTATAAATAATGAAATAGTATTAGCATACAAGTGTGAAATACACGAAAAAAATAAATAAAATGAATTAAAAGAGAACGAAGAAAAAAAGTAGAAAATTACCTTAAGAAAAGATGGAAAATAAATGAAACTATAAAACAAAAAATAAATGGATTTAATAACAATAAAGAAAACAAATATAATAAAGATTTAATTGATGGGTCGCGATCAAATCATAAATTTAATCAATTTAACTCAACTAAATTATAAATTTTTTATCTTGATCTTTCGGCTCATTAAGAAAAAGAGAATATGATTAATAAAAAAAATATAAATAAAGTTTGGCTATGAATTATTTTTCGTAAGAATTCAGATGATATATAACTTAATTATATTTGAGCAAGTTAGATAGGATTGAATTCATTTTTTTGATTGACTTAGTTATAATTGGGTTGGTGTGTGTAGTTAATAAATTTCAAACTCCTTTAACCTAACTCTACATGATATATATAATATTAAAAAGAAAACAATCTGGGACATTGTCATTACTATATGACAATGTGGGATATTTATTGTGTGTGATAGTGTTGGGTTTTGATAGTTGGACTTGTATTTAAATTTAGATATATATGCATTGGAACCTTTGATAACATGGCTAATTTCATCTCGTCCATGACCTTATGTCTCAGGTGAAGGACTGAGCGAGTCTATTCTTTAAACTTTTACAATTTTGTTAGAACAACAAAGAAAGAGGGTGACAACGATGTTGTGGAGTATGTGGCGTCGGAGGAATGAAAAAGTCTGACAACAAGCTTGAGTTTGATTATGTAGTTGTATGTAGAGCTGATGAATTTTACCAAGATTAGTTTGGAGTGAAGAATATGAATCCTTTTCTTGAAAGGAGGGACAATGTTTCTAGAGCAGAAAGGTGGAAGCCGCCCCCTCATGGAGCTTTCAAATGTAATGTCGATGCTAGCTTCCATAAGGAGGAAAACGTGACTGGTATGGGAATGTGTATCAGGGATGAAACTGGAAGAGTGGTGGCTTTAAAAACATACCAAAGAAGAACATCGTGCATGGCAGTTCAAGAGGGTGAAGCATTAGCTCTTGCTGTAGCTATGGAATTCACACTCTCACTGGGATTTAACAATATCGATATCACATTTGAATCTGATTGTAAGAGTGTTGTACAAAAAATCAAACATTCAGCAGTTCATAACTTGGAGTTGGGATAGATTATTCATAGGTGTTGAAGTTTGTTAAACCTTAATACATCATTTTCAGTTGTATTTGCAAAGAGACAAATCAATGGTGTAGCTCATGAGCTTGTTAGAGCTGCACCATTCTTCCCTAGTCTCTACACTTCTTATCAAGTGATACCTTGTATTGAAAGTTTGGTGATGAATGAAATGAGTCAAGTGAGTTTCTGTCCAAAAAAAAAAACATGACTAATTTCATATTGTGCTTAGATTAAAGTGATTTATTTGTTATTCATTGTAACTTCTTACATAGTGTACATTATCATTTTGATTGTGCATAGATCATTCTTTAGCTAGTTTTAGTTAATTAAATGTTCTGATTTTGAATCCATTGAACTAATTAGATACTTTTTTTTATTAAAAAAATACATTATTATTTTAATATGCCCGATTAACTAATAAATCTAAATCAATTACAACTCATTTAAGGTTGGATTGGTTTGGATTTTTAACAACAAATTACTAACCAATTCAACTATTTTTTATTAGTTTGATTTCTAAATTATATTTAATCTGGCTCAACCTGGATTACTAATATACATTAAAAAGATGAAGTAATTAAAAATGAATTTGAAATTTAAAATTAACAAAAACTAATTGTTTAGAACTCTAGAGAATGACACCTGTAAAATTTTCTTTTAAAAATCATTTTCATATGTATATCATATATATATATATATATATATATATATATATATATATATTATTTTGCTCTATTAATTACTGTTGAACTGTACCAATTTGATATATGCAAAAATAAAGTAGCATATAACAACTTTTTACCGTTGTCAAAATCACTGTTCATTACCGTAATTCAATATAACTTAGCTAATACATTATTTTATTTATTATTTTGATTACTTGGTAATTAATTAATTACTGTAGTTATAAAAAATTATTCCAGAAAATTAAATAAATTAATCGCTTCTAATATAAAATCAAAATCCATGTAAGATTTAATGGTGTAATTGATTGCTCTAATCAAAATATAACTGTTGCAATAAGCTTAATTACTATAAATATATTATTTTATAAATTAAAAATTAAATAAAAAATAGGGAAATTTCAATGGGAAAAAATAAATTTAGTGTTTCTACATGGCATATTCTTACGTGACAATTTTTTATATATATATAATATAATTGGCAATTAGTTAATTAAAGAATTAAAAATAAAATACTTAATATTATTAATATACTTTTATCGTAATCTCTAATTTTTTTTGTGATTAACATAATTTCTAATACAATTTTATCTCAAGATAAAAAAAAAAAAGATGCATGAACTATCTCAATAGATGTTCTCGTTTAATTTCCTCACAAACGCAGAGTATATTGTAAGCGCAATATAATTAATCACACACCCTGTTCTCAATCTTTCATCATTAAATTATCATTAAAATTACAATTAATGGTCAACATGCGCAATCGGGGGCAGAATCTTTCCTACTTTACAATGGTTAGAATGCAACTGAATGTGGACATAATTAATCTTTAAATATTATCCATCCCTTGGTCGTTCAAATATATACATAAATTGAGCAAGCATGCATGCATTTTATTTCCGTTCTTCTATCACTCGTTCAAATATATATATATAAATTGAGCAAGCATGCACACATTATTGTTATATGCAACACAATAATGTGGACAAAGACACTCACAAATAGCATGTCCATTATCATGATCCTCTTGGTAGCAGCAGCAAGAACAGTATTTTCAGCTACGACCACCTCGGAAGAAGAAGACACACACTCCAACAACCCTTCCCTCCTCCTCCATTCTCGTAGACTTCTTCAAGAAGGTGAAAACCATGATTCTGCATATGTTATAATTGGCATTATTTGCGCCATGCTGGCTATCGTTTTGGGTGCTCTTGTGATTGCGTGTATTCGTCGTTCTAATTCATGAAATTCTCCTCCTCCACCCAATTCATCAATAATCAAGACGGAAAGAGAATAATACACTAGTAACACTTAGGCTCCATTTCTAAAGTCCCTCACATAGTTTATCTTCTAATAATAGTGTGTAGTTTTTTGCACTCGTACAGTAAAATAGGTCATGATGTAACACACATAATTATGCAAATTGCTATTTTGTTAAACCTCGCTTAAATACTTTCTCTGAATTACTCTTTTCCATCAAGGTCAATTATTATCTTCGAACATTTTCAAGCTCTTGCATGCTTTCTTTGTTTCCCACTAAAATGCAGGAAAATGTAAGCAGAATATATCACAAAAATACCTTACTAATAATTAAATTTAATGTTTGCTACAGTGCCAATTTGAAATATTAGACTACGCTTATCACAGGAAATGATTAAAACCATCTAAATTAAAGATATCTTAAGTATCACCAAACGCACCAGGACCTAATTGAGTTTATTATTTTTATAATATATATACACCCAAATTGTAATTTATTATTTTTGTAGTTTTTTAATGTTTATTATATTTAATTTTAATAATAAAATAATTAGGATAATTGTTTATAAGAGTTTAACCATAGAGAATGGAATTTAAGTTTTATTTATCTTTTTTTAATAATCGTTGTTGTAAAATAATGACATTTTAAAACATTTTATTTCCATTTTTATAGTCTTTATTATGGAGAAAAATATTTAAGTATCATTTATTTTCTTTTTCAAGAGCCTTTTCCTTTTATAATTTTTCTATTTTAAAGGTCATAAATGATTGTTAAAATTGACTAAAATGGGAGGTCATAAATATTATGTTTGTCCCATTTTTTCAGGATATAAAAAAAGATAGATATAAAGCTGCTCATGATTGTAGTTAAAATTGACCAAAATGGGGCGTCATTGACGTAGAAAAGTAAATAGGAGGGCTAATTTGCTTCTCATCTCCCTGGAAGAACCGATGGTGAGATAAAAAATAAAAAAAACCAATGAAACACCCACATAAAGAAATAGCTCAATAATAATAACAACAACAATAACAGCATGGCCTTATGGGATGATGACATTATTGGCAAACTTAATTGGCTGATTAATGAAGATGGTGATAGTAATGGAAACCAAGTGTTTGATGCTCCTCTCACTCAGTTCTAAAAGATGTTCATGGATTCAGAATCTTGGGCATATGGCTTGTTTTGATTTGAATCTTTCTCCCCCTTATTTGCAATTTGGTTCTAAGTTTTTAAGAACAACCGGCAGGGTATCCATGCCAATAGCTATACATACTAGAAAAATGTTTCATAGACACCCTAAATGCTATAAGACACCTAAAAAGAGAAAAAAAAAGTATAGATATTATATAATTTATGATGTGATAAGAAGAAAAAGATAGAAAAAATAAAAAAAAATACTAATAGAATGTTTAAAATAACTGGATATTTATGTATCATTGAACAATCAATACTATAATATAATTCCACTTTTTCTGTGTAAAAAAAAAACTTGAGAATGCAGTTTTTTCTACCTAAACAATCAGCCACAAATCAAATTTATCAACAATGAAATCTGCACCGTAAAAGCTAAATTTGAATTTGGGCAAAACTTCCATTAATAAGGATGGTAACAAGGATGTGCAGATTTCATAAGGATGTGCAAATAAACATAATTTATTCTTGGAAGGTAACAAGGACAAAGCATAGATGTTTATCCCATGGAAGGCAACAGCCAACAAGGATGTGCTTTGGAACAAAGATCGCACCCTCAAATTCATTGGAATATGTGTGTCGGGAGGGGGCGGATCAGTGCCACCGTCGCTGCCGAAGGGATCACGCACTTGCTTGCTTCCACCTTCTTATAAGATCACACATCATGCAAATTTCGTTTACTCCCTAAGGTTTACAACTTAATGGTGTGACATACCAAGCTTATGTATATGGGAGGGAGTGTACTTACTGGGGTAGTTGGGAGAAAAAATAAAAAATAATGGGAAGGTGAAGTACGTGCATAAGTAATAAAGGGAAGTAGAAATAGCAACTGTCCTATTTTATCATAATTTTAGACCAACTTATATTTTATTTGGGCCTTCATCATTAACCATTTTTTCTACTTTTTTCAATTATAAATTGAGTCATGATCTTTGATTATAAATTTATAATGGCTCAAATAATCTTGAATTATAGGTTACAGATACTCTAGAAGTTAGCACCCTTCTGCTGCATCCATATCATGCACTCATCAGACATATTCACTTAGTTCATAACAATGGAGGAGACATTACTTGGAATCATATTTTTCCAAAAATCAATCGAGTAACAGAAGGTATGACAAAACACACTATGGAGAAGGATTTTGATTTTCATATCTTTGATTTCTCCCCTAACTTTGTTTTCGAGGTTGTAAGAATTGATATAACTCAAATTTGTTTTCCTATAGGCTTTTAGTTCCTCTTCTTAGTGCAATTAATTCACCAAAACAAAATACTCCAAAAGTCATATAAAATTACATCAATTATAATTTATTTACACAAAAAAACCTAATTAAAATGCAATTGCAAATTGCAATTTGACCATGAATTGAAGCCCTTAACCCATTAATCTTAGGGCTAACAAAGAGGCATCCGAAAACACAAAGTTAACATCATATGAAAATTTTAGGTTAACCCATTAATCTGATAAACACGAACTCCAATCTGCAACAACTCAAAATAATTGAAATCGTAAGAACGAACATGGGCTCTATGAATATTTAACCCCAAAAAAAATGTTATCACCGGCAAACAAAAGAACAGATGTTAGAAATTAAAACTGATACACTCTTTATATTTTTTTTATGCTTCAGAAATTAAAACTGGTAGTAGTATGTATACATAATTCGCAACTTTT